>NW_012027415.1:87214-91961 GCF_000956235.1 Wasmannia auropunctata
TATATATATATATATATATAGTATATGTGTTTGTTTGTGTGTGTGTGTGTGTGTGTGTGTGTGTGTGTGTGTGTGTGTGTATATGTGTGTGTAAAATTAAACGCAAATTGAAATACATGTGAAACCGTTTTTCCGTTTTAAAATTTATTTAATTTATTCACTCCGTTGTGCATTTTTACAGCTTTCGCATGTGGGCGACTCTTCTCAACGCGCTAGCGAGCTCGACGAATTTCATACTGTATTGTGTGCTGAGTCCACGCTTTTTCGTGCATTTAAAAACCATGCTAGTTCCGGAGCACGTTTTAAAAAGAAGATATGCTAGGAGAGGACCGATCGCTTACTTCCACCAGCAGCCAGGCGGCAGAACGAGATATGAAATATTTGTATTGTAACATTATTGCGATAATGATAATGGATGATCTTATTTACACAGATCTACATTAAAAACACGATAGATGCAATAACCACGCAAAGTTACGAGAGCCAGTTGTACCTCGTAGTAATAAATAATCGAAAATAATTAATAATCGTATAATAATACACGCTTACATTTATCATTTCTTAATCATAGAAAATTTTTTTAACAATCTTAACTTCATTATAAAATTTCTTCCACCAACAGCCAGGCGGCAGAGTGAGATGTGAAATATTTGTATTATAACATTATTGCGATAACGATAATGGATGATCTTATTTATCTGCATAGATCTTCCTTGAAAACACAATAGATGCAATAATCACGCAAAGTTACGGAAGCCAGTTGTACCTCGTAGTAATAAATAATCAAAAATAATTAATAATCGTATAATAATACACGCTTATAGTTATCGTTTCTTAATCATAGAAAATTTTTTCAACAATCTTAGCTTTGTTATAAAATTTTTTCCACCAACAGTCAGGCTGCAGAGCGAAATTTTTCTATTATAACATTATTGCGATAATGGATGATCTTATTTATCTACACAGATCTTCACATTAAAAACACGATAGATGCAATAATCACGTGAAGTTACGAGAGCCAATTGTACCTCGTATAGTAATAAATAATTGCAAATAATTAATAAGCATAATAATACATGCGCACATTTATCGTTTCTTAATCATAGACAATTTTTTCGACAATCTTAACTTCGTTATAAAAATCGATTAAAGTATGATTGTGCCTAATTAAAATTTGACATGTTTGACATAATTCATATCGTCAAGGCGCGCCGTTTTACGATGGTGAAGAGCCGGTTCGTACCACGTGACGAGAACACGCTTGTCATCCGACCTCTCACGGTCCCGCGGCTTCTGCAGCTGAACTTTCTCTTTGGCGGGGATCGACAGGAATACTTCCGACGCTGGCGGCAATTTCGTGCGTGATTGTTCCTGCCCTTTGCGGGGCTGCCTTCTGTAGAGCTGCCTGGCCACGAGATAAGCCAGCTCGATTACGCTCATCACGGAACCACCAAGGCAGAGACCGAAGATACCGCCGAAGGATGCTGCAACAATTCGCGCAACTTCGTCAGATTTCTTATACCGAATTCAAATTAGATCGATCAACGATAAGCGATAATTCCCCGTCGTCGACTAATCGGGGAATCCAACTTACCGAGAAGTGAATCCCAGCTGATGACATTCTCCTTGCGATACTCGACGTACGACACATCGCCGAAAAATACGTACACGAAAGACACATTGTTTATATCAAAACCGTACCTAAAAAAGTATGAGAATATATTCGTGAAAATATTATATGAATAATCGCGAAGAAAAAGCTGGCTTTTTTTTCATTAAAGACACGAGCAGACTTACGTTAAATCAGAGTAGAATCCCACGTCCTCCATTTTCATATTTTCCGGGTCGATATTGTACATCATATCGGAGCACTGTGGTAAACACCTTTTGCAAGTTCTCGTCTTCGCGAAATCTGATATTGGTTCAGAATTTTAGAAAAATCGCACTGTGTTCAATTCTATACAAATCAGATATGTAGCATATCTGATCGTAATATGCATACATATGTGCAGAGTTGGGTAAGTTAATATTTTTTTAACTAACAATAAGTTAAGTTAAAGTTAACAGTTTTAAAAATTTTCACTCAATTAAGATATAATTCATAATAAAATTAATTAAGTTAAAAGTTAAGTTACTAAAAAAAGTAATTGAAAAGTTAAAATAAGTTAAATTTTTTATTTCATAATTTTAAGGTTTCTAAATAATTTGTACATTTATTATATTTATTTCCGTCGGGTCGCAGAAAGAAAATCGATTTCGAGGGACTTCTTTCAACATGATTCAATGCATAGACAGTCCACGAACAGCGATTCCTTCCCGCGGCCAGACTGTATTTATTATATTCATTAAAAACTTGTTTTTTTTAATAATTTCTCGAATTCTCGAGAACTCGAGCGTTCTCAAATTTGAGTTTATAGATATCAACGTAAACATTTGTAAATATCGTGTATTTTTTCTTGGGTAAGAAGCGCTAAAAATGTAACTTTAAGGAAGTTAAATCAAAAGTTACCGATAAAATGTAACTAAATTAAGTTAAAATTATTTAACTTAACTTTTATTTTTTAACTAGCCACTACCCAGCCCTGCACATGTGTGATTAATATGTGTGAAACCGTTTTCTTACTGCGAACGTGCAAAAGGCAATTTATGTCGGGCAAGTAACATTTCTTGATCCCCTCACCTGCCAGCACATTGAAGATCACATATGTTATCGTATTAATTGTATTGTTTTGTTATGATATTATTACATCATATTAATTGTACTTATTAATTAATAATACTCGTATTAATTATATCATCGATTATCGTGTATAAATGCATTAAAAAAATATATATCTCTTACCAAATACAAAGTTATAAAATTATAAAATTGATAAAATTGGAATTGAGGACTACAACACCTCTATGTTAGTTCAAGGGAGAAATCTATTTTATTAAATAATTTTTTATCTTGCGCACACTCACGTTCCTCCGGATAGTAAAACGGCAGGCAGCCGCATAAACGATATATGTTCCGGGATATGCACTGCGATATGCACGATTGATAGCTGTAGCGAACCTCGCCCGGTACCTGCAGGTGTATTCATTACGATTCACGTGGAAATACGAAATTTCGCGAAAAGAAGCGTTTAAACATACGCTGCAAGTGCATTCGCCCGCGGATGTTCTCTATAAAACACAAACGGCGATCGAAACAGCGCGTAATTTTACCTCGTTGTCGAAGTAGCACGAACGTTTCTCCAGAGGGATGCTCCGCAAACTTTCCATACCTTTGATGGACGTGCCGGCGACGGATATCGCCAGGACGTGACCGGGCTGCACGGACGCGACGTGTGCACCGATGTCGGGGAAATCGATCGGGTCGTGTATCATAACGGTGGCCCCGACGTAAGGCCGCGAGGTAGCTTTGTACTTGTCGGGCTCGATGTTCAAGGCGACCGCGAGTCCCACGTCGCGGCCGCTCCCGGGCACGTTCTACAAGAGAGGGTACCGTGTACATACATGCGTACACACCGTGTGCGGAATAGTGGTCGAAAATTAACGCGGGAGAAACATCGGGCGTTACCAGAATTTTGCGCACACCCGGCGGGTCTTCGGAGGACACGTTGAAATCGGTGAAATTATAATACGTGTCATTGGATCTGCGGGATAATGATGAAAGCGTAAAATAACGCGTTTAAATGTTGAATAATTCTGTATCGAGTTGGTGCCGAAGATTTATCTTTTTTTTTCTTTTTTCTACCAAATTTTGCATCAGAAATCAGAGAACCATAGTTCTCTAAAGATTGAAGCAAGCGGCTTCCTTCGAGATGAAATAGAAGTGAAATGGCGATTGTGCTGAAAGGATTCTATGCATTTTAGGCGATTTGGGAAGCACGCAGAGCTCACCTGTTTTTTTTTTTGCTTAATTTTACTTGCTGAATCCGAAAATTATAATTAAAATTATAATTAAAATTTCAGTATCCAAAAAATATTTTTTTCATATTTTAAATAGAAGAAAACAATTTATTTTATCATTTTGTGATTCGTTAGTGCAAGTAAAGGCCACGATTTAAAAAAAAATAGAAACTAGAGGAAATAAAAACCAATAAAACCTTCAAACAAAAATGTTGCAATATTATATAATTTTATTCGATATTATATTAAATATACTAGCTTCTATTTTATTCAAAAATACAAGCCAGTAGATCATTTTACTTTAATAAAAATAGATTGAGAGAAATTCGCTAACATGGCTCGATAAAGTGATCAAATAAATTGGATTTCTTCTGTTTAAAATGTTAAAAAAAATATTTCCTGGATTCTGAGACAATTTTGACTACAATTCTTAGATTGAGCAAGTGAAATTGAGTAAGAAAAAAAGTGAACACAATGATCCCTTTCCAAATTACCAAAAAATGCATAAGCTTTTTTCATTTTCAATCTTATCCAAGTGTATGACGAATCTTCTGCACCAACTTGGCGTAATAGCTCCATGAAAGTGATATCAGTAGACATTACAAGTGTCCGACGTTTAGGTCATAATGGGAATTGAACGAGCAACAGAAACCCTCGTTGGACTTGACCGTCTTGAAGATCTTGCCGCAATCGTGAATCTTGCCGAGCCAAGCGCATCTCAGCAGTAAGGCGCTGCAAGGCTGCATCAACTGTGGGCGACATTATTAATTCTTAAGAGGACTCTCCTCCTTTTACGCTGTCCGAAGCGAATTCTGTGATTAATTCGCTCTCTCTCTCTCTCTCTCTCTCT
>NW_012027415.1:92750-97842 GCF_000956235.1 Wasmannia auropunctata
TAACAGTTTTAAAAATTAAACTTAGTTAAGATACAAGTTAATTTATAATTAAATTAAAAGTTAAATTAATAAAAAAGCAATTGAAAAGTTAAAGTTAAATTTTTCCACTTTAGGGTTTCTAAATAAAGTTTCTAAATAAAGTGTATGTTGTTATACTTATTTCCGTCGAGCCACAGAAAAAAAAAACGATTTCGAGGGACTTCTTCCGACATGATTCAATGCATAGAAGGTCCACGAACAGCGATTCCTTCCCGTGGCCAGACTATATTTATTATATAACAACCTGCCTTGATGTGCGTTTTTAAATTCGAATTTGAAGACATCAACGCAGATATATATTTTTCTTGGATTTACATAAGAAGCACTAAAAATGTAACTTTAAGGAAGTTAAATCAAAAGTTAATAATTACTGATAAAATGTAACTAAATTAAGTTAATATTATTTAAGTTTTTAACTTAAGTTTTATCTTTTTAAATAATAAAAACCTAATAAGACTCCCAGAATAAAAAATACAATAGGTAACTAAGGCAGATGGTAATCGGCGCAGTTATTATAGTACGCAATATATTTCATTAATATAAAATCTCCTTAATTCTAATAGTCAGATGTTTCAAAATTTGAGGATATACACCTACACCATGCAGCCCTTCAACTGCATGGACAGCTATTGGAGGTACTGATAATTGCTTTTTCACTCATTTGGCGGGGAAGAATGCATAAAAAAAGAAAATAAGAGCGGAAGTTGCAATTCATTATTGTTGATCGTCACTGATGAAGATGGCTAAAAATGATAGCCGAAACGTCTGACTATATTAGAATAAAGGAGATTTTATATATTAATGAAATATATTGCGTACTAATAACTGCGCCGATTTTTATCTGCCTTAGTTACCTATTGTATTTTTATCTTTTCAACTAGGCGTTACCCAACCCCGAATGCAGGGCTTTATGGAAAACCGACGAACCCTTCGCACCCCAACTCAACGTATTAATAATATCTTATTAATAATATCTTACAAATCCTTGGCAATAAGGTCGGCGTGCGGACGGTAGACCTTGTTATTGTTACATATGGTGACGGCCGGAAAGGGCACGTTCCATATCGGATTTGACGTGTAAATGGTCGTCACTATGGGATTGTTCGAGTAATTCGCCCACAGGCGCAGCATCAGTATGACGCAGAACACGATGGACGATATGCAAACCTGATATTACGAAAAAAAAAAACAATTACGTTTCCCGGACGGATATTACCGCTCGCTGTTCAATCTTACGCTTTATGAAATCATCATTTATACGGTCCTCACCACGAACCAGAGGACACTCTCGATTATCGACGATCCGCCCATGCTTATGTAACGAAAACCATGCAGATTCGTATTGTCGCAATAGACGTAAAACCACCCAAGGTACTTTTTCACCCGCACGTATGCCAGGCACGTGCGATATCCTATATCACGACATCCACAGGATATTGATTTGTTTGACACGCCGAATAGTGAGAGATTAAGTAATTACACAGGGTTGCCACAAACTCTTCATTCTAAAATTTCGTGATTTTCCCTGACTTGCAATAATATTAAAAAATTTGTTTGTATGTTCGTTTGATTTGAAAACCGTTAAATACTTTGTTGAGAGAGCAATTTGACATAGCAAAATGTAAATTACTGTTGTTGACATTGCTTGCACTTAATATTGTTAAGTTGCTAATATTTCCTTATCTTTTTCTTACAATACAAGAAACATGTAAATATAGATTCTTTTTGATCCTGTTTGATAAATTTGAAAAGGATAAATTGTGGTCTAGGTTTAAAAATGGAGTTAAAGTTAGAAATAAGAATGTTTATAGAATTTGAATTTTTTAGGGATAATTTAATAATTTATTGATAGCGGAGTTTATTTATTTAGGAAGATATATTAAGGAGTTAAGAAAAAATTAATTAGAATATAGATAAGTAAAGTTATAATGATAATATTAGTATAAATAAGATAAATAGATTATTTAAAAATAATGGATTATATTAATTTTAAAAATTCGGCAAATTAGAGTTTAACTGTTTAATAAAAACATAGTTTTTTGATTATAACTTAAAATATGTCTATGCTCTATGAGTCTAATCTGCTCTATGAGTAGTATAACTTAAATGGCTGCAGTATTTTGACTGTACCTACAAAGGTAGCATAATCAATTGCTTTTTAATTGAAAACTTGAATGAAAGAAAGGATGAAATTTTAATTATTTTGGAATCTCCGACTTGCTATTATACAAAGATTTACAAACTTGAAAGAAGAATTACAAAAATATGAAGTCAATTTTAATTTTATTAATTTGTTCACAAGTAACACAAGAAACTTACAAGTTAAAAAAAACAGTTTTAAATAAATTTAAAATTTCAACAAAAAAAATAGTAGACAGGTTGAAAATTCTAATGCTCTTAATAAAGCTTTTTAAACCTCTATTAAAAAGAGAATTTACATTAGCTAACAAAACTATATAAGTGTGTAATATACACATATTAAACTTCTTTAAATTTAAGAATTTTAATTTTCCAGAAAATTTTGTAAAGTTCCTTGACTTTTCCCTAATTTCGTTTTATGGCAACTCTGTTACAGATACCGATACTGATAAACATTAATAAGCAATATTAATTAGATAATAAATTAAAATAATACAGATGTCTCACCGTGTCTTACGCGGTCGAGTTTGGATTTCTTATTCCAGCGTGCCTTCATGTTTCCTGAACGCTATCGCGTTAATGCTTATATGAAAAACAAACTGGCGCACGCCAGGGGAACGCCGCCGAATGACTAGATATATATTGCCGGACGCGTACTGTAATTTCTTCGGCCAGCGGCCACTCTTCATTTCCGGCCCGATCGCTGCGTGTCATTCAATTTTCTACCAATATCCCTAAGTAAATTTGATGGAATGTCCATTAAAGTCCCGGTAATGTTCATACCTGAACGTCCACTCTATTTCGATTATCCGCTCGCGAAGGTCGCGTATTATTTATTTACCCCGGTATCCCACGGTGTGAAACTCTATAATTTAAGATTCATAATCGACTAATTTTCCGATAAGTACTTGAGAAAAATTACCCCTTTTCAAAGGTGACAAATTTTTTTTTCCATAATTATATATTTGTGCAAGTCCAAAGTACTTTACACACTTGTCGCAATTCTAATAAGAGTCCGGCTAATTTGCCGCTAAGTAATTGGAACATGCGCGGCTATTACTCTTCTTAAAAGCGTGACGTTTGACAAATTTCGTACGTTCAGATATATTGTCGGTTACAAATTCAACACGCAAAGCATTTTATCAATTTTGACAAGAGTTATTTTTACTTACAAAAAAAAAAACTTTCAGTTGGTTTCCTATTTGCAAGAATTATTAATATTCATCATGCCGGGGGATAGGAAAATCGTGATGGGAAATGTCGAGAGGCAGGTACGAGTTTTTAAAAGCCAGCCGATTTCACGGCTGACTTGGCGAGATAAAAATAAGGACGCTTCTCCTTTGTACTAACTTTTATTTGACAAATAAAAAGTATCCGTTACAAATAATTGTAAACTGTTTTTATCTTATACAGTACACGTAAACGTGATACGTACGAGTGTATAGCGCTCTCTCTCTCTCTCTCTCTCACTCTCTCTCCCATTTTTTGTTGTAATCATACGTTATATCTCTTTCAACCCTCTCGCGATTACCAAAAGCTCAGTTGCAACAAACCGGTTTATCTGTCGGGCGTATATCGATACTCTTTTTTTCTCCACACGCACTCGAGACACGCACACACACGCACGTGCCTATACACGCATCCTCACGCACTGTCCATTCATTCACGCGTGCTTCATATACGGCCTCGCCGTAGTGAAATGGGTTATAGTTAACAAGTGTATGTAATGTGTTATTTGTGTTTGACGAAAAAAATGCATAACACGCGGACGAAGCTGCGCGCGGTACAGTATTTTGATTCATTTCAACGTAGTTTCTTTTTGTTTTTGTTTCATTTGCGGTCTCTCATTCGCACGTCTGTTCGAGCAAGGGAAATCGCGCGACTCCCTTGCGGACCTCGGCGGGTTCGCGGGTGGACGATTCCGCGGCGCTGTTCACAGATCGACACATATTGTCACGACATTTTCTTTAACGTTGAAACAATATTACTTGATCTCTCCAATAATCGAAAAAATAAATATGTACAAAAAAAAACAATATCTAACGTGAGCGTCGCGCTAAGAAAAGAACGTAGTCTTCTTTCGGTGCTCGAATTTGAACAATGATGTGGGTGCGCGAGATCTCGCACCAGAATCGAAAAGTAATTAACAAAGGGGGATAAAAAAAAAGAATTAAGAAACAACGTGATGACGGGCAATCGCGCTCGTTCCTCTGTGAACAGCCGATCGGGGAATCGCTTGTCGCGAGAATAACGTGAGATCTCTCCAAATCTGTGAAGCCCATCGAGCGCGCGCGCGCGCGCGAATTTACATACGAATCGTGACTTCACTTGACATTTAACGTGCCGAGCGTATTATTGGCCCGGGGCTCCTTTTGTGTATACGTATGCAAATCCACGCGCGAGACGATCCCGAAAAGTGTAAGCGGACTGCGAAAATGCGTCATCTATGCTCTGCCTACTACTGGTTGGTACAACTCTGTATAATGGACACCAAGTCCACGGTCAAGATGCTTAAAAATGCCCTTTTGTAGGCACCCTGATTAGGGGTGACGACTACTGACCAGACTAAAATGTACTTTCAAGAGGGGGGGGGGGCGTTGGAGAAGGGGAGGAGAAAGAGAGAGAGAGAGAGAGAAAGAGAGGAGAGAGGAAAGGGTGTTACGAGTTAATTCGGGGCTGACCATCGGTACGCGGGGAAAATTGGAAACGGCGATTAGAAATGTCATTACGTTGACCATACCACATATCCTTCTCTTTTTTTTTGTCTTCTCATCCGTCGAAAAGGTTGTACTGGCTTATTGTAGTGACCGGCATACAACACGATACAATTCAACCCTCCAACAAGTGCGGGTTCAAAAGGGGTGACATCACGTCCGGGCGCACTCGCTCGAGTGTTAAATCGACTTATCCCGGG
>NW_012027415.1:97862-101407 GCF_000956235.1 Wasmannia auropunctata
GGGGGGCTTTCGCGATCGCTCGTTTCGACTGTGACGGCTAAATAACGCTTTTTTTTTGTTGCAGTACAATCGCTTTTAATTGCACTTGGAAAATCACCAGCACGGCCGCTATTTGTCAAAAGGTACGACATCCGTTCCCATAGAGAGGTGGTGCTATTATAGTTAGAAGTATATATTTACAGAGATCATGTTGAATGCCGAGCTCCGGCTGTTAGCTTCGAGATATTTCGCGCGATCGCACCTTCGTATTATCAGGATTTCAGCGTGTAGCAAGGATTTTTTGCATATCGAGACGAGGGTGATTGTAACGAACTACCTGCTGAAATATACATGCAGCAGTGGCAACAGCGTCTTGTAAGTTTTTTCCTCATCAATCCTAATTCACTCGGAATTCGCACGTTTCTCTCGCGCGCGCAAGGCTCTGTACAATGTAATATAAAAAAATAACTGCTTGGCGAATAAAGATAAAAAAGAAGAACTGGAAAATATGCTTCATTCACGCTCGGAGAACACAGTGGAACAGTGGCCGATTCACCAAGATATTATCGACGGACTTTCGTAGCAGATTCAGCTTTTTGTCGATTCTCTAAAATCAAGTCGCTCGAGATTTGATTCGCTCTTCGCCGATGGTGCCCCCTTAAACTTACGTCTCTGCTAAGCCTAGATACTTCCTACTCATTGTAACACTAAGAACGCTCGCGCGTTCGCTAAAGGGGATGAAATTATGATTAATACATAGATTTGCGGGGGGTAGGATATAATATAACGCAAAAAAAGTACTCTTATCAATAATCATAAGGTAATAATAATTAATAACTACAATAATAATGCAACAGCAGAAACGCATATCTGCCGGCGTATGCAGCGATTGAGAGGAAAGGGAAAGGGACGCGTTAGTAGTAGGTCTTATGTACACGTTTCGTTTTGCGAATACACTTGTCAGTTTCTTTCCCTGCGAATATGTTTGCCTAAGTAAAATCTCTTTTTTTCTCTCTCTCTCTCTCTCTCTCTCTCTCGCTCGACCTCTCCGTTCCTTTGACACTGTTGCCCTCGCATTCACTCTATATATGCGCACTTATTCTTACTTCCATAGGATTAGAATTTGTAAAGAATTTATCAAAAAGCTGGAAAGAAACGTAACGGGGAGAGAAGTGTGCGTTGTCAGGTCTCGATGTTCAAGGAGAGTCGCGTTCTTTCGACGCGAATCGCGGTTTCAAATTGGCTGTCTCGCGCGCGCCAAGCGTCTCGATTGTTCGTTGGCACAATCTATTAGAATCCGAAATTAAAACACACTGATTTTCCGTCGGGCGAAAGAGACAACATTTAATGACGATAACGAAAAAAAAAAAAAAGGAAAAGAAGATACACACGATGGTTCCCTGGCGAAATAGCGCGCGTTTTACGGTAAAAAAAAGACCATGGATTCTTTGGGATTTCCTTTGAAGGATAAATACGTTTTCTCGGGAATGCTAACGTCTCGGGGAACATGGTGCGACTGCTCGCCAGTTTGAAACCTTTCCCCCCCCGCTGTCACATCGACAGTACGTGTCAGCGCCTCGCCGACACGGTACGATACAAATAAGAGAATTCTATACTAAAGAAAGGCCGACATTGAAAACGTTAACGGTACTCGATTCGCGAATCGATTTACTCTGCAGGCTGCAGCGGACGACTACCATCCTTTGCAAAGGATCGCCACGTCAAGGTCACGTTAGCATCGACCACAAGCGTTTATCTTCCTGGGAGAGGGTGATTCGCGTGTGGTGTGTAGATTGTGTGTGTGTGTATGTATATGGGTATCTGTGTATGTGTGTGATGTAAATTATACGAAATTATCCCCTTGTGCGCAACACTTTGCCGGAAGTACCCCCAGTTTCTTGCGCGCGTTTCTGCAGGTGCATGTCAAATGTACTTGTTTCAGGTTCCACTTTCAGCGTTTGTTGTGTTTGCCCAAGAAATATTTCTAAAAAAAAAAGTTACAAAAGCGCATCTTTGGCTCCCCTCTTCCCTGAATGCATCCCCCTCATCATGTCTTAGTAATGATGATCTGCATTCTCGTGCACGCTGAAACAGAAAGGATAACGGAATTTTCAATCGCAGTTTTCAATCGATAAAACGGTCGGAATTGAGAAGAACGACCAAAAAAAGAAAGTGAAATTAAAACGGTAAAGGCGATATTTCCTTACATTAACTTCTAAGATTTTTCTCTTCTCATTATTTAAAATATTTCCTAAAAAAGATTCATAGGGAAAACGAAGAGCAGAATAACAAAAATGCAAGCATTTTATGTGTTGCGTGAAATAAGGCGTTAAATAAATTCTCCAATATAAAAAGCCTTAATTTTACAGGGTATATACCTGAGCGACGCTATAATACATACTCGGAATAAATCGCAATGACAACAGCGCACGGAAGCCTCAACTGTATTAGTATGCACCACGAATGGAATCGGATTACATGAGTTATCAGGGATATCCGAGATGACTTGAATGCGAATAAATCTGCCCCATGTCTGGCTGCGATCATTTGACGATTATATAATCATATTATTGAAAGGAGTGTTACTGGCTTTTTTCTGTTCTTTTTATTCGTGCGGAAATTACGGCGCGTCGATGAGCAAACGGGGGCGCAGCGGGAAATGGTGTGTTAGTTCCGAAAGCAGGTCTCAGGCAGAGGCGAAGTTCTTGAACGCCTTTGTAGGATGATTAGTGATTCCTTGTTACATCGAAAGTAGAACAACAAAATCACTAGTCTTCCATACAACGGTGCTCCCATTCTCCCTCACGCTGGGGCTAGAGGATTCCCTCCCAGCGCGTCGTACACTCTCCTTCCGTCCGTCTCACTCCGTTCCGACTCTCTCCTTCACCTTTGCGAATTGCAAATAGTCACCTCAATCGATTTTGGTTAGTCGGATTGTGTTAGTTTTCCTAGAGATGTGGCGAGAGCTGCGATGGCGACGACGGCCGGTTATAAAGCGGATGAAGAAGTACGGGAAAATTATTATCGCGCATGACAACGACGAAGGAACATATTCCGATGTATGTGATTAGACACAGCAGCGTATAAAATCGAAGAATCCGAATACGTGTGTACACATGTGTATTATCCATTCACAGAACGATAATGCACTATGTACCACCGACTTTATCTCGCGCTCACACAGCGTATATTTACAAAGTTAACCATACCAATTGAGATTCAGATAGCATTTACGGATTATCGTTCTTTTCCCTTCTTCGATTTTATTTTAACAATTATCTCTTCATATCGTCAAGACGAAGCTTCGCAAAATCATAACAAAGTGGCGGCGCATGAAATGATAACAATATGAAGTTCACAATATTATACAAGCATTATGTATCGCACAATTTTTATTCGCGCAATTACAAGAACCGTACATGCTCAAACATCAAGGCTTTCGTAAATACATTCTTCTATATTTGTTATGGCGCATTTAACAATAAATACGTTCTCGATTCCAAGTTCCGTCAATATATATATATATATATACTATCTCTTATACACATCTCTGAGCGGGCTGGCAA
>NW_012027415.1:101427-102494 GCF_000956235.1 Wasmannia auropunctata
ATATATATATATATATATATATATATATATAGGTATATATATATAAAGGCGGTATTTACAGTGTTAACATGAAATAAAGAGGCAGATGTTTACATGTAATGGTAAGTATTACGATAGGGTTATATGCCGTATAACACACAATTACCTCTGCTGCAGCAGGTACTGGGCCATTTGTATCTGACTGGGAACCCCAGTGATGGTAATGATGCGATCGTTACTACCGGGCAGTGGCTCGTCTATAGTTATTCCGGCACCACTGTCGAGTCTGATTTTTCTGATCCTCTGACCACCTTTACCAATTATGGCTCCGGCCAACTGCAAACAAAGATAAAATTCTGTAAACAGACGTACACCTTCGGCATACAGACCGAGATCAAATATATTTCAATCAAACAAGATGATCATCGTTAAACATAACGGATATTTATTGTATCTACAACAAATTATTCTCGGTCTTTAGTATCTTGTTAGAAGCCGTAGTAACCCTTTCGCGTGGGTGTGCGCTTTTTATAGTTTACACAGTTATACGGGACTTAAACAATGCTTGGCAAGATACTCTCAATTTGTCATTGCTTTTTTCGAGAGATACAAATTGAATAAAATCCGATATTTCCGATCGAATTTCAACTCGAGGCTTCGACACAGAATTTGCAGGTGTGTAACCCTCTCTGCCACGATCGCCACGACAAATCAACGCAACACTACATTTACGTTTTTCCAGAGCACAAAACAAACACATGGGAGTTTTATAGTTGACTTACGTCTTTAGGAATGGTGACTTGTGTACTGGTCTTGTTTCCACTCATGTTGCCCTGGTTGCCTTGGTTGTTTCCACCCATGGGTGGGCCACCCATTCCCGTGTTACCGCCGCCACCCAAGCCATTGGGCGCGCCTCCTTGCATTCCCCATCCATCACCTGTGACAAAAGAAACATTAACGGCTCGTATTTCACGGATTACATACAACCCCTCCCCCCCCCCCCACTCGAACTATTTCAGCGACGTGCGACTAAGTTTAACGGTGCGCGCGGATCACTCGCATCAGCACTCCCTAATCTTCGTCGCCAG
>NW_012027415.1:102686-122849 GCF_000956235.1 Wasmannia auropunctata
CGCGAGTTACCGCCGTATCCGCGATCCGGTGGACCACCGCCGGACATTCCGCCGCCACCACCGCCGCCACCGCCACCGCCTCCGCCGCCGCCGCCGCCACGCGGGCCGCCTCGTGGCGGCGGGAAACCGCGGTTCATGTCACCCGGACCGCCGCCACGATTGTCGCGTCTTGGTGGCATTCCGCCACCGCCGCCACCCCCGGCGCCGCCGCCGCCGCCGCCACCGCCACGGCCACCGGGACCACCGAATCCGCCGACCTTGCCTTGACCATCGGCGCTACCGTAGCCGCCGTACTCCTCGGCGTAAAAGTCGTCGAAGTTGTGCGGGTCGTAAGGATTGTTCACACCCTTCAGCGGTGACTGCAAGATAAAAACTTGTCGTTACTTCCCTTTTCCTCGATGATTGATCTCTTAACGCGTTATGTATACGTAGAGCTTTAATCCATTCAATCATGCACGGAGAGAATTTTCTTTTAAAATTTACTCTGAAAATCATGTTAATCATGAGACAACATAGTATTTCGACAAATTTTATGTGATTTTCTCTGTTTTTTTGCTGTGCACTGCAATAAACTTGTTGCAGTAGTATTAAAAAAAAAAGTAAAACTCATAAAATTCATCGAAAAGTATGTTGTTCCATGACTAACATGATTTTCAGGATAAATTTTAAAATAAAATTCTCTCCGTGTGGTATAGCCAGCGATATCTGGCTAGCCAATTCAAGGATAATTCCAGGA
The DNA here is from genome assembly GCF_000956235.1 of Wasmannia auropunctata. Classification (NCBI taxonomy): domain Eukaryota; kingdom Metazoa; phylum Arthropoda; class Insecta; order Hymenoptera; family Formicidae; genus Wasmannia; species Wasmannia auropunctata. The sequence continues at coordinate 103,423 of NW_012027415.1, forward strand.
CATTCCAGGTAAAAATCCTGATTTTTCCAGGTCGATTAATTTTCATTACTTAATTTTTATTGATTTGCACAATATTATATGTTTTGCACTCAAATTAAAATTCTATATGACGAATCAATTAAAATGCAAACAAATTTAGAACAATATTTATTACTTTATAAATTGCTTGTCTTTTGCATCTTTAAGAGAGAGGTTATACAATCATAAACTTTTCAAGAAACGACGTTACCAATGTCATTGACATAGTTCTTGCACACGCGTAAGAAATATTTTTTATTTCTTTCTTTTTTGCGATCCAATTTTTTTAAAATAAAAGAATGATAAAAATTCAATGTCAATCTCGAAACTTCAGGAGTTTTCCAGGACACATTAAATTCCATAATAATTCCAGGATTCAAGGACATTCGATCGTTGAACACCCTAATTCAAGAAAGACAAACTATCGACGTATCGTTTATAGTTACAAAAAAATCGTAGTAATGTATTCGAACGATGTGTACAGGAGGATATAAAATAAATTATCTTTTTCGTGCCCATACAAAAAGGAAACATTTGCCCGTACGTGAGAAATATAATGAGCGCAAGCTATTAAAGATTTATAGGAGTCATGATCTGGTATACTCACGGTCTTAATGGTGGCGATCAATTCGCGTATGCATTCGATGCACGTCGTGGGTTTCCCGCAGATGCTAATGAGGCGATCCGTGCTGCGGGGGCAGGTGATCGAGTAGATCTTGATCCTGGCTCCGGTTTTCTGAAACGCAAAAAGATATTCGGGCGCGTTAGACGACATCTAACACGAGGGTACGGAAGTCGAGATAGAGCTCGGGGGGGAGAATACTTTCCGCGTACGGATCTGCATTGAAAAGAAGACTAGCACGACTGCACGATCTACCGTTACGATTGGACAACTTGGCAGCATCGGCTAAATAACAGTTCTCTCCAACATCTTTCAAACTCGGAATGCGTGGTCACGTAAGAAATTTGTTGTCAAAGATTTCGAGAGATTTCATATTTCTGCCTTGTATTCCTCCCATTCCTTCGAGTGATACCTGATCGCTGACGCAACGAAGTGAGTAATAAGGCGATTGCGTTAGTTTGACTTTAAGAGAGGCTTAAAACTCTTGTCTCTCTTTAAAGCGTCGTTTATATAATGAGACTTGAGACTTAAGATTTAAGAAAGTTGACCAATCACAATCGATTATTTTTCTTACGTGAGATGAATAATCGACTGTGATTGGTCATTTTTTCACGGAAAAAACGATTTTGTTGGAAGGTCTAACAATTTTGCTGGATACAGATCTGAAAATAATTCTTGTTGGACTATCAAAATAATTTCGTTGGAAAGTTAAAAATGACAAGCATTGCTATAGAACGGTTTTGATATTCTAGCAAACAGTTTGACTTTTCGACAAAATTATTTTGATGTTCCAACAAAAATTATTTTCAGATCAGTCCAACAAAATCGTTTCTTTCTATAATCTTAAATCTTAAGTCTTAAGTCTCATTGTAGACGCCGCTTAAAGCCCATTCTACAATGAAACTTAAGACTTAAGATTTAAACTTTGAACCTTAAACCCTAAGCGTTAAGACTTAAACCGTTACATTGTACGTAGTGTCTACAATAAATAAACGTTGTAAGATTATAACTTTAAGCTTTAACGACCAAGCATCCAATCAGAAAGCAGATGCAAGAAAAGGCAATGGAAGGCAGTATGATGATTGGTTCTTATATCGCGCTCGACTTTAAGCCGTAGACTTTTAGCCATAAGAATTGAGATTTCGTCAGTGTCGGTCCACAATAAGGATTTTAAGCCTTAAGCAGTAAGAAATAGACCAATCGTAATCGAATATGAGAAGAATAATCGATTGTAATCGGTCGATATCTTACGGCGTAAGGCTTTAAGTCCTTATTGTGGACCGACACTTAATTCGCTTAAGGATTAAAGTTAAAGCTAAAGTAAAGGCGGGAACGTCTTACGAACGGAAATGACATCACGAATTAATGCCTTAAAGCTTAAATCTTAAGTCTTAAGTTTCATTGTAGAATATGAGCTTAAAAGAGAGAAAGAGTTTTAAAAGCCTCGCTTGGAAATCAAAATAATGTCGGTGCAAATTGGGCCTGACTCAACTCCTCGTGTGCGCGCGTTCAAGACGCGTTCTTTTTAATTACTCCGACAATCATGGCATGAGTCACGAGCAAGGGTGTGATACACTACGTCTGCCTCCCCATCAGCTCTCACCCCCCCCCTCTCCCTCACCTTAACCCCGTGGTTAACGACTTAACGATGCTCGAATGTTTTCGTATATACCCTCGCTCCGCTCTCCTCGCCGCGTGGTTTCTAAGTAATGCACCTCGGGACGACAATGCTCAGATCGCGTGCTGATAGCGCGTTTAACCCGTGCTTTACCGAGATTACGATCACGCCACGTCGCCGAGACGTGTACACAGCCATTCGTGGTGGCACTTGAATTTTTCTTAAGGCTCTCTAATTCGACCTGTCGTTCGCGTCGTAAAGCAATCAACCCGCGAAAGCGCTCTCGATATGATAACGGATGGAGAGTTTCAGCGGACTGTAAGTGAAACGAAATAATTTCGCGCATTGGCACCGGAGGGAGCGGGAGGGGGAGGGTAAAACGGAGGGCAAGGGAGGAGGGAGGAGAGGGAAAATCGGGGAAACGATGAATTGACGGACAGTGAAGCGCACGGGAAGGGGGGGGGGCGGGAATGTACGCGCGCGCGCGCGGAGATAGCTTTGATGCGAGAGAGGTAAAAACGAAAAATTGCCGATAACATCGACAGCCGTGTGCTCAAACGCGAAATATCCAAAACAGATAACAATCTAGTCCCGCTCGCGCAGATATACATATACACCGCGTGCCGCCGCCGCCGCCGCGCGTCCGGTGGTATTGTGCGGAGAAATCGCGCCGTTTAATTACGCAGATCAAAGCAACCCGGCCCCCCGGCCAACCCCCCGGTCTCCCCCGCCACGTACAGGTCCATTCAAACGCTTCCGACGCAGACAGAGTCCGGCGATATTGAGGCTTGCATTGCGTTCTGGATACGGCGTTAATCCCAGAGTGATGGAGTAGTCGAAGGGTGTATAAGACAGAAGGAGAAAGGGAGAGCGCGAACGCAATTTATACACTCTGGAAGTTTAATCGACTCAGTTTCACGGTGCGAGCAATAGTGCGATTTTTCCTTTTTTGTAGAAAGAGAGAGAGAGAGAGGGAGAGAGAAATAAAGGCAAGATAGTGTTGCTTCGACATAGCGAGGAAACAATCGATGCCGTTCGATTGGCAGCGAATAAATGGCGAGCACAGGCAGTATCGCTCCTTCTCGCACAGATACCTATATATATAATTGGTATATATATAATGGAATTCATAAGCGGAGAACGGGCCGAGAAATAAAAGCCCGTGTCGCAGTGTTGTATAACCACCAGCTGCAATTCGGCTCGACCGTCGCGATTTGAAAGAAAAATCGATCGGGACCGCCCCGCGTGTTTCGCGGAGCGGCGCGGTGTTTACACGGCACGCGCCGCGCCGCGCCGGGGGCGGGAAAGAGCGGGGAATGTGATTTTAATCGAATTAATTAATTCTGCTGATCGCGGGATCGCGAATCAGCCGGATTGATCTCGGCAGCGAACGGGCGCGGATTCTTACGCGCGACAACGGTTTCGGATTGACAAGGATTGTTCCTGCGCACGCCTGCAGCATTATCTCCCTGACGTTCGAATCGTTTTCGCATTTTACCGGAGCATTTTGCGAGAGCAAATCTCGTTGACGGTATCGAGCTTTCATCAGGTTTGCCACAAATTCTTCATTCTAAAATTTCACGACTTTTCCCTGATTTCCAGACAAAATTTCATAATTTTCCCTGGATTTTAATAATATTAAAACAATTTTTTGTATGTTCGTCTTGATTTGGAAACTGTTAAATATTTTATTGAGAGCAATTTAACACAGCAATGTAAATTACTGTTACTGTTGTTGACATTGGTTGCACTAATTATCAAGTTGTTAGTATTCCTTTATCTTTTTCTTTCATATATGCGCACAATTTTTTTTCTTCCGCTTAGAATACTTCCGCTTAGGAAAATGTAAATATAGTTTCTTTTTGATAAAAACTAAATCCTGTTTATTGGAATCTCCGACTGCACGATCTGCATTAAAAAGAAGACTAGCACGACTGCACGATCTGCCGTTACGATTGGACAACTTGGCAGCATCGGTTAAATAACAGTTCTCTCCAACATTTTTCAAACTCGGAATGCATGGTCCCGCAAGAAATTTGTTGTCTGGCTATTATACAAAGGTTTACAGATTTGAATGAAAAATTACAAAAATATGAAGTCAAATTTAATTTTATTAATTTGTTCATAAGTGATACAAAAAACTTACAAGTAAATTAAAAAGAGACAGTTTTAAATAAATTTAAAGTTCCAACAAAACATAAACAAATTGAAAATTCTAATACTCTTAGTAAAGCATTTTAAATTTCTATTAAAAAAAGAATTTACATTACCTAACAAAACTGTATTAATGTGTGATATATGTACACCTATTAAACTTCTTTAAAGCCAAGAATTTTAATTTTCCAGAAAATTTCGTAAAATTTCCTGACTTTCCTCTGATTTCCATGACCGTTCTCAATTTCCCTGACTTTTCCCTGATTTCCAGTTTTGTGGCAAATTCCTGTTTCAGTTATATCGGACGTGTGTATCTCACGATTTCCAAAAAAAGAAGCACAAATGGCGCGTTGGCGTTTTATTTGTTTATTCCGCACACCGCGAAAGTAAGATTAATCGGCGTGGGAGCTGAGCTATAGCGGACCTTGATAATTAATCGAAGAGGCTCGCTTAGAAAAGAGAGGAAAATAAAAGGTAAAGATGAAAAAGCTTCTTGCTGCAGTGCTTCTTGACTCGCGTTTCTTGCAGAGAAAGGAAGAGAGGAGTGGTGAAAGAAGCGAGACGTTGCCGGGGGGGGGGGGGGAAGAGGAATCCTCGAAGGAAACTTCCGCTCACCCGCCCTGGACTCTCTTCTTCTGACACTCGATATCGGTAAACTCGAAAAGAACAAACGCGAATCGATCCGTCCTTTGAAGGGAACCAGCGTGCCATACATAGCAGCGTAAAGTAGGAGCGCGTGCGGCGCGCTGCGCAAGATTATTTCGCTCGAGACATCGAGCGATATTACAATGCACCACGTACAGCCGCACCGAAGTTCTCTGTCACGCGCCCTTGATCGTCCCGCCCGCGCCGCTGCAGCTATACGGATTTTCAATTTTCCATAAAGTTTCCGAACTTCCGAAACTTCCCGCGCGCGTGCGCGCGATCGCGGGGACTTCCCCGGTTTTCCTTCCTTCGAGAAAGAGAGGGAGAGAGAGAGAGTTCCACGTTTTCTTGAATATTCAAAGTTGACGGAGAGATAATTCCGCGCCCAAGGTTGCAAGGTCGCGAACTTGAAACCATTATGTCATCTCGTGTATACGAGCGCAGCTAAGAATATATGCTATACATACGTAAAGAGCTCTAATTAATCTCTCCGGAACAACTTTTATTTATATATCATCCGCGACTGCTGCGCGCGATGCCATCTCCACGCGAGACGCTTATATTAAACGCAAAGAGGTTTGTATTAGAAGATTAAAGTGGCTGTAACGTGCTTATGGTAATTCGGCGCAAACACATCCACAGGAGGACTTCAAAGTCCTTCTGGCTCTGGGAGGATAACCATACGGAGAGGCGCGGTTTCGCGAGAATAAACCGCACCGCGCCGCGCCAAATTCGCGTTTGCTCAACAGTTCTCTCTCCGTCGCAGCGGCATCCGCGTGCAGGCACAAGTTTACAAACTTCCACGGTATAATTACCGGCGGCGTCATGCACTAATCTAAACGTGAATCGTACTATTCAATTCGACGCGACGAACGGAAGTTCCGTCCCGACGACGGCAAGTTTCGCGCCGACGAGCGCGCTTTTACGCAAAGGCCTTACGAATATTGCGACGATTACAAAGTGCGTCAGTGCTAAGCGAGTCGAAGATACACGTTATCGCTTGGCGCTAAGTGCCGCGCTAGTTTGCCTTATTTTATTAGAGCACTCAAAGATATTTTTAAACACAATTTCGTATTTTCGTTCCAGTTACACCGTTGGCGTCAGTCGTTCACAATCGGAAAGGGACTTTTTGTATTTCACAGCATGTCTGCAGCGATATCTGGCTAGCCAATTCAAGGATAATTCCAGGGCATTCTAGGTAAAAATTCTGATTTTCCCAGGTCGTTTAATTTTCATTACTTAATCTTTATTGATTTGCGCAATATTATATTTTTGTTCAATAATCAAAATAATTTTGTGCGAAAGTCAAAATGATTGCTAAAATATCAAAATGTTTTATAAAAATATACTTATTAGTTTTAACATTCCAACAAATTATTTTGATGATTCAATAAAAAATTATTTTCAGATCTGTTTTTAGCAAAATTTTTAGACCTTTTAACATAATCGTTCTTTCCGTGCAATGTTATCGATACAGTTTTTGCACTCGCGCAAGAAATATTTCTTATGTCTCTCTTTTTTTACGATCCAATTTTTTCAGAATAAAAGAATGACAGAAATTTAAAGTCAATCCCGAAATTCCAGGGGTTTTCCAGGACACATTAAATTCCATAATAATTCTAGGATTTAAAAATATTTAAAAATCGCTGGACACCCTGTATTTTCTAACCTCAATTTTTATTTCGTTTCTTAATACATCGATAAGCAAATTTTCATCAGTGGTCAATTGATTATCTTAGGGACGTACCGAAATTTGTGTATCCGAAGGCGAATTAAAAATTAAACAAATTTTGCGAGAAATGAATTACGATGAAAATAATTCACATCTATAATAGATTCCTTGCAAAAGAGTAACGAGGAAAATGCCGTCTCGGACGGTTTTGACAGCTCGAAAGAATTATACGTTTGAGTAAACAAATTTTTGCTAATGAGCATAAGTTTAATAGATCATGCTTTCCGATTATAGCGACGCCTTTACCTACAAACCGCGATTCTACTATTCTGCAAATCATCGCTAGACGGATACCACCCGAGGTACACCACTTGATGCATTTTCATGAGATCGTAGTTCATATGGAGACACGAAATTCATACGCATTCACGACAGGCCGTCCGTGAGGAAAGACAGCCATTCACTTTGCTCCCACGATTCGCCATTGATTCAACAATTGTGCAGTGACTTCAAAGTGACACTGTATGTAAAAAAAAACGTTGTATATAGTCGCGAATAATCTCTGAAGACACCTATTTCTTTCGAACCAGGTGAGAGGAAGCTACGACACAAAAATTCCGTGACACGTAAATGTCACAAGATCGTCGGGCTATGCGAAACGAAATATTCGCGTTTTACGAATCGCCATGGCTATCACCAAAAACAATACAGTCGGTCTCGCGAGAACGTATACATCACATCGGCAAGAAAATTTAAAAAATATATATAATTTCTTTTTTACATTCAATGGCTGCGTCCAGAAAAAGCGGCTTTGCGCAACTTGTAAAATTCTTTAACATATATGATTGGTTTATACATTTAGATTCATGAAAAACTATAAGGGCAAAAATCATGTTGAATCTCATAACAGTTGCAAAGCTCTTTTTCCTGCTGAACGCAGCCAATGACTGCGCAATATGGCCTCGGTCTCCATTGTTGTTCATTAATATTTGATTTCAGACAATGACTGACACAATGCGATGCTTTCGACTAATTTTCCAGCGTAGCTGAAGCGAGAAAGCGATTCATACTTGCCGGATTTAATATAAATGGTTATATATATAATATATATAATCAGTTGTGCTATCTCATATATATATATATATATATATATATATATATATATATATCTCGCTTTCTCTCTGCTATGCTAGAAAACTAGTCGAGAGCGTCGTCAGGCACTAATAAACAATAAAGATTGAACGATACTTCAGGCAATAACGAAATAAATCACTGAATACTTTAAAATACTATATACTTCTTTTAATTCACATAAACTTTTACGCTCATAATGTATACGCTTTTGTGGGACTGATTGTAGATCTCCGAAGAGTCCGAAGTTCTTCGGATTATCCCTTCTATGCTCCAACGCATCTCGATCACTGTATATGTAGATTAAAATTTATATTCCCTGTGAATTTATATCCCCTACTGGATTTAAATAATGGATACAATAATGAATGTCAATAGATAATCAAAAATTTTGATTCTCGATCTGCATTCGCATCTATACGTAGACCTCAATAAATAGTATAACGATCGATTAAGTATTAATAACGCGGAAATACGCTGTGCGGATTCCACGTCAGTCGAAATTGGACGAAGATATGTGCAAGGGAGACCATAAAATAAATAAGATATCACCGTGCTCGATACACCGTGCGCGCGCGCGCGCAACGTTTCGTTGGAAATGTTGGGAGAGAAACACGGAGAAAAAGAGAATTCGCCGTACGAGAAAACTGTTTCATGGACGTGAAACGCGACAGGTACGAGAGACCCGCTTTCGCCGTCGACATCCGCTAGGAGAAACGAAAGGAAGGTGCTGCAGTGGCTCTGAATACGCGAGATACGCGGGAACGCGACAAAGCGCATCGTCGTCGTCGTCGTCGTCGTCGTCGTCGTCGTCGTCGCCGCCGCCATCGCTGTTGTCACTGCGGCCGTGTCGTTTCGTTTACCGCCTGTTTTCCCTTTCAAAGTGCTCCCGCGCGCGACCGATCTCCGGCCGAGATCGGGTCAAAATAGACCGGCGCGCACGTGCGTCGTCCGAAGGTGACACGAAGGCGAACCTTCGCGGCTGGGGGGGTCTTCGCCGAAAGGTCCAATAGTCGTCCAATTGTATACATATACACAATACACTGCGGCGGAGAAACATAGCCGATAAGAGAATTACAAATATTGTGTTAGCTCGAGGTAGCGAGGGGTATCTGGCCTGGGGGATTTCGCCTTCTCCGCTATTCTTCACAGAGAATCATCCGCTTCTCCTTCTCAGCGCGGTGCACCATGACGGACATCTATACGATCGACGAGGTCGCCGGACACAACAACGCCCAGGATCTGTGGATCGCGATACACGGCGCGGTCTACGATATCACGGACTTTCACAAGGAGCATCCCGGCGGCGAGGAGGTGCTGCTGCAATTAGCGGGGCAGGACGCGACGGAATGCTTCGACAGCATCGGCCACAGTTTTGAGGCGATCAACCTGCGCGAGAGTTACAAAGTCGGCGAGCTGGTGGACGGTGGTGCGAGCTCCGGCAAATCAACGACGACAAAGAAGGATACTGCAGGTTTGACAATTCATTCCTTCCCTCGATCGCCTTTTCGCTTCGAATCGCATTTGTCGCGTGATTTCATGCTATATATCGCATGATTTGTCGCTCGAATCCGTTTAGCTTGTGAATTTAACATCGCGCTATAAACAAAAGGTATATCGAGCTTCCATTCGCAGTGTTTATGTTGTCGGCAAATATAAATTCATATATATATATTATTATATTATATCGACTCTCCACATATTTTCTTTAAATTCTATATATATTATATTTCAATGCTCGCTCTTAGACTGTTTTAAACATTTGCATTACGTCAACGATCATGAATAATACACAGTAAAATGTTATTGAAACACTCATTATAATTATCCTACATTGCGCTGCCGTAGGTGAGTGACCATTCATATGTCGTGGTCATAAATCATTTGCCTTTTAACATCATTAGTCATTAAGCTCTTCAGGAACCATTTTCTTATTTATTTGTAGAGGTAAAAGAATCAACGGAGGACGACTGGCAGTATCAAGAATCGAAATCACAAGCGTCGTCCTGGTCCTGGTTGCTCATAAGCCTCGCCGTCGCGATTTATGTCTTCATAATTGCCTACTGGTTCAAAAAATTAGTGGCATAAGACGATTCACATGCGTGTGATATATTAATTTTAGCATAACGCTAAAATTTGCAAGCCTGTTAAGTCTGTTTCTCTTGCTTGTTAAATCTCTTAGAATAATTTATTATTTATCAGCGATTGTAAAACTTCGTCTCTGTTCTCGCACAAATACTTTATCGGATATACATTTATTTGAAAACTCGTTATTTATTATTTAGAGAAATAAGAATATAAATTAAACGGATATTTCTTAGCTTAATCTCTTTTGGCTTGATTTTAACGATTTCTTCGATAAAATGAACGAGCTCTGTTGCTTATTATAACCTTCTTATTTTGCACTTAGCGTGTCCGTATAATTTTGTGCGTTGTAATGTTTGTGATGAAGCAAACAATCGAAAGAAATAATTCAGAGGCATATAATTTATCGTTATAGTGAGTCTTCTCGTCTTAATATTTACGTAATTTTGGTATGCGTTTTATGTACACGGAAAGAACGATTTTGTTGAAAGATCTAAAAATTTTGCTAAAAACAGATCTGAAAATAATTTTGTGTTGAATTATCAAAATAATTTGTTGGAATGTTAAAACTGATAAGCATTGCTATAAAACGTTTTCATATTCTGGCAATCACTTTGTCTTTGACAGAAAATTATTTTGATTATTGAACAAAAATTATTTTCAGATCTGAATTCACAGCAAAATTGTTCTTTCCGTGTACGCGCGATATATTTAATCTTTATATTCCATCGAAAATGTACGTCGATAGGAAATATCAGCGAGCTCGTCTAAAAGTGTCTCGGAAATGAATCGTGCGCCGTTCGCAAGTACAATTTGCATTCAATGCGGAAAAGCTGTCATTCCGTGACCGAAATTATGAAATTAGTTGATAACGAAGTATCTTTATATATTTATACATATATATAACAAGCGCATTATCGAGTATATTAACGTCCGCATTTTCGCTACTGTCCATTCCAAATGTTGCGTTATTACGCAAAAATTAGAGAAAAGAAATATCTAATCACACGCGCGCCAACATATGTACATATTGTATTACGTACATATTGTACATATGAATATTACATAGCACGAAAAAAAAAACTGCGCCGAAAGAAGCAATTTTTTCACCTGTTAAAATTACGTTCGAGCAATAATTTTTAAATGGTCGTTATGTCAATTGAGTTATTATACGAAATCTACAGAAAAACGTTAAAGCGCTCATTCATTAGTTTTAAATTGCATACTCGTAAAAGGAAAATATGTATATGCGCGTAAGAAAAGAAAAATACAGACACGCATATGTATACATATACGCACGTGTATTATTTTCTTTCTCTTTATAGGCGTTTAACAAACGTCAGTGCGATGTAACGCGCTCACAAAAATGCGAGCGACCAGCTCGACTATATCATGCTTATCTTCTTGCGATTTGCGCGGCGTCACCGTGACTAGACGCTTTTGCATATGAATCAAACATCATGCCCGCGCAGTACGTGAGTTCACAAGCAGGAATAGTACCTAGTAATTTTATACAAAAACGTCAGGAGAAATCGCTATTATTCTCATTGCCTCGTGTCTTCGGTTTACGACAGAATTTTCGAAAGATCTTCCCGCGATAATTAAGATCATCGTCGCGCGTGGAAATAAACCTCAAGGAGAGAAAAATGTAATGTACGCATAATATAAATATCGCGCGCGATATATGTTTATTAATTGATACGCTGACTGTACAACTGGCTTCAACAAAAACTGCAAAAAAAATGGAGATATTTTTTATTCGTCATGCTTATTTAGCTAATAAAAAAAAAATTCTTCCAATAAATGGAAAACAAGATTCCTCGCAGTGAGAGCGTGATGAAGCGAGACTATATAAGTATTTCTCCTGACGCTTTCTTGGAAAGTACGTCTTAAAGTATTGATGTTTCTAAACACTTCGGTATATAAATTGTATATGTTATTAAACTTCAGACTTAAATCGGCAGAATTGCCTTATTTGGCGATACTTCTCTATCTTGCAGAGATCTTATCGTTAGAAGTGAATTCGCACCGCGCGAAACGTGGCGTATACCTATTCTTATTTAACAGGGACGCTCTGCGCGCGATCAACGACCGTGAATTACAATCTGTTATCAATGAGCTTCTCGAAATGAGATATTCGGGGGGGGGGGGGGAATTTCGCGGCCCAGGTCATGAGAAAAAAACTAGGATATTATTGCAAATTCGCAAAGACTTGTGCGCGAGTCAACCATTCGAGTCTGCCGCCTATAAGGGGCAACTGCGCCGCAACTTAACGGCGCGTCAGCGTTGTCTTGCTGTACAGAAGCAACGACTGGCAACGTTGCGGCTGGCCTCCAGATAACGACGAGGATAGAACTGGCTGTGCGGTGGGGTCCGAACGAACGCGACCAGAGGAACAAGAGGTGGGGATCATAAAGCTCTACGAGCGACAGGCCGGATTCCGTAGTGTTCACGCGAGTGCGGCTCCGAGGAGAGGTTTCACGCGCGACGTTTCTCATCGGCGAAGGTATCATCGAGCTTCACACCTGCGTGTGATTTGCGCCGCTGCTGCCTCGCCTTTCTCTCTCTCTCTCTCTCTCTCTCTCTCTCTCGTCTCGTCTCTACCGAAAAAAGTCGACGTGTCCTTCGTAACACACCCTTCGAAGGTGCGAAGAGGAGGTACGTGGGCTCGGTGAACGTACCTCGTCACCGTGAATTCGTCGCGGATGAGCTTTTTCGCGCGAGGACTCGACCAGGATGAGCCATCCGTTTCGGGAAACGGACCTCTCCCCCCGCCCTTCCCTAACGATTCGAACATTTCTCGAACTTGTCACTTCGCTCGACGACGATCTTCGTTCTCGCGAATCGTTATCTCTGTGTCGCGAGTGTGTACTCGTACACAACATCGGATGAAGTTCAATCATTGTAGAGGTCGAATCCATGATCCTTAAGCGACGTATATTGACTTCTCAATAGTAAACGTAACGGAAAGTGAAAGACGTAGAAAAGTATACGGTATATCTCTCAAGTGGTGCGGTTGGAAATATCTCTCGCTCGAAAAACATTTTCGCCGTCTTTCTGCGGAGAGAATTTTATTTTAAAATTTATCCTAAAAAATCATATAATTATTAATCGTAGGACAACAATGGTATTTCGACAAATTATATGTGTGATTTTCACTATATTTTTTAATATAGTGAAAATATAACAACAAATTTATTGTAGTGCACAATAAAATTTATTGCAATGTACAATAAATTTTTTGTCGAAATATTATACTGTTCCACGATTAACCATAATTTTCGGGGTAAATTTTAAAAAGAAATTCTCTCCGTGATGATGCCTTCGTCACTTGAAAAATTACGCGACGTATCATTACGCAAATTTCGAAAAGCCTATTAACCAATCAAACTAATAGCTGTCACCAATCCTACGGCAACAGCGCGTGGCGTTCAACGGAAGCTACTGCTTATCGAAATCGTTAAGCCCGATAGTCGCGTTGGCGCTTCTTCAAATTAACGGATTAGACAGCAAAAAAAAATACTCCACGCGCAAGTGTTGGATTTATCGAGTCATTAATTATTGCGAGGTGCAACTGGTTGCGTGACAGATGTTTGTCCGGTGCTATACCATCTGCGAAGTGATTTGACTAGTCACTTGAAAACGTCACCGTCGCTCGCGAGTATATAATAGATTACATCTCCGACAACAACAATTTTGCAGCGCGATCGAAAATAACTGTGTGATATCCCTTGGTAACTGAACGCTCGTTACGCAATCGCTCCGTCGACCTCGATGTGATTACACTGAACTGACTCCGGTCGCTCGTCGGGCGCCCGTGAAACGCGCGTGCATGACGTTCCTTAATTTATATGACGTCACACTTCTAAATTCGCCGACTGCGCAGAAATTTACTCACAATTACGTTATGATCAAGATAAGATAAACGTTTCTTCGAGATTCAAAGTCGTTATCGGTCGCGACTCTCTACGATCGTGTGGCACCCATCCTTGTGGATAGATCAATTGAAAAAGATATATATAGGAATCGCACTTTGTGACGGCACAAAGTCGCTCACACACATTCTTACTGCGTTAACGCGAGACAAGTGGAAAAAAACATTTTACGTAATACATGTCGAAGATCTCTTACGAATGTCGAAAACAATTCTAATAAATTCTTCGTCTCTCTTTTAGATCGACTGCTTGCACGTGGGAAGAGCTGTAGAGCGAAAGATCAAGCGGCGGTGATGGCGGAGAAGAGAGTATTCACGCGGAGCGAGGTCGCGAAAAACGACGACCGCGACAAGGCCCTTATCATCCTGCACGACAAAGTATACAACGTCCACAGCTTTCTCAATGAGCATCCGGGCGGCGAGGAGGTCCTGTTGGATCACAAAGGCCAGGACGGCTCCGAGGACTTCGACGACGTCGGGCATTCGAAGGACGCGATGGAGCTGATGAAGACGTACCAGGTCGGCGTGCTCGCCGAGTCGGAAAGGACGAACAAATCGCCGAAGAAGGGCTGGGTGGCGGGATATACGAAGAATGCGGAAAAGTACGTTCAGGGACCTGGCGTGCCTTTCTACCTGCTCGTAGGCGGAATCGCGCTTCTAGTGGGCCTCTACTTTTACGTGTAATCATCAAGCAGCCGGGATTAATTCGCGAAAGCGCTGTGGACGTGTGATAGTGCGACGTGTGATATACGATGAAAGAATATTCTCGTATCAGTCTCTATATGATAGCCAAAGCGTATCTCAAACGATTAACTTCCTCTTCTTCCAACCGAAGTCTTATACTTTGTACTTTATGTATCCGTCGAACGCGTCACGCTCCGTTATACGAATAGTTAATGTTCCGATTAACGTTAATACTGTCAGTATCTAAGCATTGTTTTATTGGAATATACACAATGTTTTTTTTTTATACGCAGAATATAAATGTAAAATTAGAATTAATCGCTAAGACGCTAATGCAAGAATGATAAATTTTTAAATCAGTCGGCGATTTTTTAAATAAAATCAGAACATATTTAGACGGATTAATTTTAATCGTTGAATTAAGCGATTTTATTACACAGAGTAAATTTTATATCTGACGTCTTATCTTATCTATGATGTTATTCTCTCTGTTGCATCTTGCCATTTTATCTTTGATGTTATTCTCTAAGTAGCAAATTGGCTTTAATCCAAAGTAGAAACCAAGCAAAAAGTGTTGTTTACGTGAATCAGACACAATTAAATTAATAATATGCCCGCATTTTTAAAAATTTTTAAAAATTAATTATATAAATATCTTTAATTTAAATTTGAATTTATTATGAAATTATAAGCATTAATTTCAGAAAAATATTAATGTATTAATTAAAAATATAAATTTAAATAAAAATTTTTATTTAAACATGTAGTAAAATTGGAAAATTATTTGAAATAAATAGATAAAATAGATTACAACTTAAAAAAATGTTTAAATGTTGAATTATTCTTGTTTACTCTTACTAATTCAACAAATTGTTTTCGATAACGTGTATATCTACAAGTTTAATATGTTTAGAAAAATTTCGATCTAGATAATGCTATCGCTTTTATAAGCTTCGATTTGTATCGCTCTTAATTTGTATTTACTTCTTAGATAAGTAAAAATAAGAACATAAATGTATCAATTATTTTATCTAAGATATACATTTCTACTTGCCGATAAATTCATTGTTAATTTTCGTGCGACACGTTGTGTTTTTAAATGCCTCAAAAAATTTTTGGCGTAAAATAAATTGTGGCGTTTCACTGTCTATTCTTGCGAATTGTAAAACGATAACTTCGTAAATTTTCACAATCCAATGTAGGGCCCTTCTCATTTGTTTCCTTTTTTCGCGAGATAGATGAATGAATCATTATTGTCGCTTGTGTTCGGAGACAACTAATTGCAAAAATCAAGCGTTTTAATAGAGGAAACCAAGTGTCAGCTGGTTAACTGAAGTGTAAGAATTTAACAACACGCGAAGCGCGACATGTGAAATCGAGAGAGAGAGAGAGAGGGAGGAGAACGTGGGATGGAGAGAACCGACAGTACCCATTCGAGACACTAAATGACACGTGCGTATGTTATTCGCGAACGCATACGTGCTATCAAACGAAGTAGAGTATAAACAATTATATACCTCTTATGCATCGCCTATACACATTTGTATCGCGCAAGAAACGCGCTTTCCAGATACACGAACGCGCGAGGAGCCATTACTCGAATAAGAGCTTTCATTGTACTTATATAATTGGCGTGATCCGCTTGTTAGGCGCTCCACCAGGACCTGCAGGTAATTGTCATGTACCGCTACCGACGCTAATTGTAACCCAGGACGGACGTTACGCGTCTCGCGGCCGTCCACGTGTTGGCGTTTACACGCCCGGCCATCCGGGCGGTCCCGTGTCGCTTTTCCGAACAAGTGGTGGAAAGTGGTCGCGCATTGTCGCGCCGCGCCACGTCCGACTATCTCCGTCGCGTCGCGGCGCGGCTTCGCGCATGCATGCCCGCGTGTTGAAACTCACGATGAGGCGGAGGAGAAAAGGGGAGAGGGGGGGGGCGCGGTGACATATGTGGAAAACCGCATATCCTTCCTGTCAACCGTCGGCCATCTGCTTTACATACTGACTTCCGGCGCCGGCGGAAACTTTGAAACGGCACCCAAACCCCCTCCCGGCTTCTCTGGGGGTCGCGGGGTTCTTCAACTCTCATAATTCTCTCTCTCTCTCTCTCTCTCTCGTAACTCCGCGCGCTTTTCGTCTCCCCTTCTCTTTCTCTCTTTTTTTCACCTTTCCCCCCACCTCTCTCTGTCTCTCTCTTCCTCCCCCCCTCCCGCCGCGAATCCTTTGATGCTATGTAAAGGGATGACACTTTCGCGTGCATGATGACGGTCTCGCATGTTGGAGACGTTCGTATTGTCTTGTTTCACTGGCGACACTGTAATGCACTCACGGTGCTCTGAACACGATAAAGACATAACGACACAGAAAAAAAAATCGTCGCCGGTGACGACAACTTATATAGAACAACTTCTATATAAGCAAATTGAGCGCGAATTGAAACTAGTCAAGATCCTAATCTACATTAAAATATCTCGTACTTTTCGATATCAAACAATTGCGATTCGTTCGTCGTGTAACTCTGATCCATCCAATCCGAGGAAATTTTCATCCGTTCCTACATATATATATATATATATATATATAAGCAACTGTACAAATTAAGCGAATTAAAACAGAAATGTAAGATCATACTGATCTAGATACAAAAGATCTCGATACTATTCGATATCAAATAATTACAATTACGCAATCCGTTCGTCGCGCAACTCTAACCTAGCCAATTCGAGGGAATTTTTCACCCGTTCCACGTTTTCCCTGCCGGCGCGGACGGCGGCAAAGGATCGTTTACATTTGGATGCCAGGGCAAAAACGCGACTTTTTTTTTCTTATTTCTATTTACCGACCTCTCGATGGCGCGCGCTCGCCGTCGTTCTCTTTGCGAGGAAGCGGAAACTCGATACGGTCCCTTTGAAGGGTTCAGGATTCCCTCTCCTTTTCCACCCGGCGAAACGTAACTTTAAAAACACCGACACGTGTGTGTGTGTGTGTGTGTGTCTCAGTGTGAGGCGAGCGTAAATTTTTCAAAGGATTTAATGCAACGCCACTCTAAGAAAATCGTCGCGGCGCGAGTAATGCGAGGCCAGTTAAATTTCACGTTTCAGCTGCAGTAATTTCCGCTTATTCTACCCTCGTGATTTCGCGGTCGCTCGCGAGCCGCATTAAGTCGCACCGCGTGTCAAGAGATTGACAGAAGGCTAACAGGCGATACGGACAGATGCCATGATGACGTCGCACCGCCGCGCCGGCCGCGACGATTTAAACGCTTCCCCGCACTGAATGGGGAAAGACGCAGCAAGAAACAATTCGGTCGCGCGGAGTCGTCGGGAGTCCGGAGTCGTTCCGCGAGGCGCGGGCAGGAAACGGGAAGAAAGGTGAGGTGCGCAAAGAAAGAAAACGAATCCGCGGTAAAACGAGGAGAATTCTCAAATGGACGTAACGAGTTCTCGGCAGTTTCCCGGTTGCTTCTTGCTACCGCGTCCATCCCTGATTCCACTCTTGCGCTTCCCCTTCCCGTCCCCCCTCTCCCCCCTACCTACACCGCACGTCCATGTCTCACGAAAAGGAGCAATTTTTCCAATCCCTCTTAGATAAGACGCTTTAACAGAGAGAGAGAGAGAGAGACCAGGAAGGTGGGTACTCAAATTTTGTAAAAGAATTTCCTGAACTTTATTGAAAATTCCAAGTAAGATTAGAGAATTTCTCAATACAGCTTTAAAATAATTTAGGCACTAAGTGTTCTAATAATGTATAAAACTTGATGCATGAAACAATTTAATCTTCTCATATGTACAATAGTTACAACTCCATGCAAAATTTTTCGAACGTAACAAAAGATTTTGTATGGAGATGCAACTACATATTTGAAGATTAAATTGTTTCACGCACCAAGTTCTGCGTTATTAGACTCTTAATGCCCGATTTATTATTTCCGGATTATCGTTTTTTAGATTGAAGAATCTTCATATAGTATATGTCAATTTTAAAATAAATTAACTTTCAGTATATGTCAATTTTAAAATAAATTAACTTCCAATATCAGGGGCCTTCGATATAGCGCCACGTTTATACTTTCTAAAGGGATATAATTAAATTCTAAAAATTCAAAAAATTTCCCTGAGTACCAGTAAAATTCCATTAAAATCCATGATTTTCAAGGGCAAAAATGAAATTCCCTGAGAATTCCAGGTTTTCCTGGTTTTTTCTAGTAGCACCCACCCTGGAGAGAGGGAGGGAGGGAGAGAGAGAGCCGTAACAAGACGCTATTTTCCTCGTTGGTGACGAGGAAAATAAACTCGGAGAACGTCAACGATAACAGGTGCATATGCGCAAAGGGGTAACACAGGCACAGTAGAGGGAGAGACAAAGTACTTGGGCGCGCACGGAATCGCAAGGCCTTGCCGTCGTCGCGACGGAGGATATAATAAATATTCTGGTAAATGTGCCCGCCGCCGCGTTCTCGAGGACGGCGATATTTCACGCGTCGCGAGATGAGCGCGCGGCACGCATGCGGATTTATGCAGCAAATTGTTTTTTCGCTGTTCCTGTTTGCGCGAACGTTCCAAGCTCTCACAGGCCGAGGCTGCTCGCGGCCCCCCGAGCACACGCGCGCGTATGCGAGCGTAAGCGAGCCCACGCCGATATAGGGAGGAAGATGAATACGATAAAAACTTAATTGCCCGAAGGATAGATAGATAGGTCTATCTGGTTCTCCTTCGCGCGGTGCAGGTTTGCAATACCATGCGTGATTAATGAAGGGGAAGGGGAGGAGGGGGGGGGAATTTGTCCGATACATCAGCTGCATTCGCGCGCCCTCGAAAAACGAATGACGATTCGATCGATTCACGCTCCGCTCATTTCTCCCCCC
>NW_012027415.1:122869-124925 GCF_000956235.1 Wasmannia auropunctata
CTCCCCCCCCCCCGCGTGCGCATTTTTCTCGCGAATAATCGCGACGCAACCGAGTTGCCCCGATTTACGCGAACGGGTTGCGAGCGAGCGAGACCTGCTGCTACAGCCAATTAAGCTGCGAGAGCCGCGCTGTTTTGCGAAACGTCGGCGAGCGCGACGGGAAACACGGGCATGCACGATCGAACGCGGGCGCCTCTGTTGTAGCTAGCCCGAGGTAACGTCGGAACGAAACCCGGAAATACCACAGTTTCGTTCCCCGTTGTATGGAATCTCTATTTCGCAATATTGTCCCCGGGGTATATGAATGGGAATCCGAGAGTGACTGTCGCACTTGACGCTTCGTTTTTCGATGCGCCACAAGTGAGCGGTAGCGAGGTTTTGCCGTCCGAAGAAGTGCCCTGCCGAGAGAAGGACTGACAAGCTGGTGAATCTATCGAGGAATTCCTACGGAGAGAGAAAGAGAGAGAGAGAGAGAACACGATAATATTCGCGAGGATATCGATCCCGAAAGGCGTTCGGACAATTATACAGAAATATCTGCTTTCGGCGATGATGCATGCAGGTGTGTCGTGAGACTCGAGGCACGTGCAGAGAAACACTACGCGCTCCGTGCACTCGGGGGGCGCGTCAACGCTCGGGGTGATGCGGATGAAGCATCGATCCGTGTGAGATTATGGCAAGGCTCGTAGAGTAACGGAGGGCCTAAAGTTTTCAGAACGTGCAGGCGAATTGTGGAAAGGAGGAAGGAGGAGTAGAGAGATAGAGATAGAGAGAAAGAGAGAGAGAGAGAGAGAGAGAGAGAGAGAGAGAGAGAGGAGGCGCAATGTTAGGAGCTCTCGAATAATGGGCGCCGCAGCCATCGGCTGTGTACGCAGCTTTTCGAGAGTGTTTTAACGAACCTCCAGACGGCGTCGCCGCGCAGACGAGGTGCGGAGGGGAAAGAAATGCTTGAAGGGCATTTCTTTTTTCCCTGACTTGCGGGATCGTCGAGACTGTCGAGAGCTATTCATCGGGACGCTCGATCGTCAATGACGACAATCGAAGCATTTTTTAATTAAGAGTATTTTAACATTTAAAATATCGCCTGAATGCCTGCTAAAATGTTGCGAAAAAAATCTTTTGAAGATTCCTTAATTTTCCAGGCAAAATTAGAATATTCTTGAGGCAAATTTCAAATAAATTTAATCATTGTTTGGGCTTCTTTTTCCTTAGTCTCTTCTTAATTTCAAAAATTATACTTGAAACGAATTGAAAAGAAGTGAAGAACTTTCATTAGATATGCATTTTAAGGAACACAACGAAAAGAACTTGCATGAACAAAGAGGAAGCATAAATACTTAAATGTGTATTGTAAAAAAAATTTTTAATACAAAACTTGTCTAAACATCTAAAAGTCCCAAGCACAATTCATACAGCACTTCGGCATTCTAAACTTCAGTAAACTAACAAAAAACAAACTTTCGGAAGGAGAGCAACTTCAACAAAAATTTCTCAGAAAATTTAATTTTTTTCCCGGGAAGAAAATATAAAAAAAAAATATATATATATATATAAATATATATATAATCGAAACTTTAAATTGCTTTCTTCACATCAAGTTGTGTTATGGACTGACAAAGAATTCATCGGTTTTCAATATCATCGCTGTATTTACGGTTGTTCCGAATGTCTCGCAGCGGATCTCCAGTTTTTTTATACGCGATGATGATCAAAGACGACGGTCACGCGGTGGAGCCAGGCCCGTTCGTCTCGGAGAAGCCTCGGCTCCTCTCAGTGGACAGTCTAATATCGCTAAAAGCTTTTTAATAAACAGTCTTAGAGTCTCCAGCGACGAGTACGCAGCCGACGGCGACTGTATACATACATACGCGCGTCGAGGTATATATGCGTTCCACACACGTATACATATATACACACACGCGGGATGACTCGCCTCTATACGAGATTCCCGTGGGAGATGATTGAGGTACGCTCCCCGGTCGTGGAAGCCTCCGAGGGGTGGGGGAATAAAGTAGCGCACCAGGACCGAGTATCGCGAAGATTCGCCTTTCGTCCC
>NW_012027415.1:124945-133087 GCF_000956235.1 Wasmannia auropunctata
CGGCAGACGTGGCGAACGCGATGTATGTAAAAATGTAGTCCGTGGAAGAGGTGGCGAGACGAAAAGGACATCCGCGGGGAGCGACGACGTGCGGAGAGAGAGGGAGGGGGGGGGGCTGTTTATTTTACGGAGTGGAGGCTAAGACGTATACGATATTGTCCCCGGCAAAGTGGCCGGGTTCTATTTTCGAGATCCTGTTCCCTTCCCCTCTACCTCCCCCCCTTTCTCTCTCTCTCTCTCTCGCTCTCGCGCGCGCCCATGCCCTTCTTTCTCCTCCCTTCTGCTCATACACTTCGCCGCCCGTTTTTCCGCGAACGGCATAAATTTCCGCCCGAGAAGTACGGCGCAATGACACGCGAGTTCTCGTTCGCTTATTTTTTTTTCCCCCTTATACCACCGCCCTTTCTCGCAAAGTTAAACACACGAGGGCCTTATCACTGGCAAATGGGATTGTAATTACGTCGCATCTATCGAAAGGATGTGGCAGCAGCTGTCGTTGTTTGAAAGAAAGGGGTTGACAATGGCATTTTTTCGAAAAACAAATTGGTGCGTTTAGTGTAAAAGGCAATTTTTTCTCGCAACGTAATGAGGAAGAATTCACGCACGCATTTACAACACATTCGAGAGTATAAGGATCGATGCGGCGGAAAAAATCTGCTACGGGAAATTTCGGAATTATGGGCGGGACGCGATTTGAAATTAAAATGTGACGTTGAAAGCGAGGGGAGGAAAAGGAGAAGAGCGGTTCGCGAAAATTCGCTCCTCTCGACAGACGTGGAAAGTGACATAATAAAAGCTTCCGGATCAATTTTCTCCCGATTTCACATGCAAGCTTGAAAAGATTCCCCCTTCGGCCTCTCTCTCTCAAAATATCTTCTCCGTCCCAAAAACAAAAAATTACATAAAAGTCTGACCAATAAGACTTTCATCGATAGCGTGATCTGAACATTCATCAACAATTCATCATCGCCAAGTATTTTTCCTTGTTATATATTACTTCCCAGTATATACATTACTTTCGAGTCTCTTATTTTTCAGTATAAATGTTGCTGAAGATGATCTTCTCGTCCCCGGGGAATATTTCGGTCCGGGAGTTTTTGCGGAAATTTTTACCTTTCGAAAACGAAGGTAACACAAACCAAAAATTTCTGGTATACGCCAGACGTCGGGTGTGCGCCGCGCCATGGATATCGCCGCGATGTCGACGAAATTGCGTTCGCAAAAATATTGTCGACGAAATCTTCGCCGCTGATTGCAATGTAAACCAGAAAACATACGAAAGAGACACGCGCGACCTGGTTCGCTCTCTCGATTTTTTTTCTCCTTTTTTTAAGCAACCAATCGTTCCCATCTGACCGGTAGATTCGGGAAAAATCTACGCCGTTCCTGGGGAACGCCGGGCGTTGATGAAATGTGATTTTCGTCGAATATTGCGCGCGAGGTAATACACCGACAAAATTTCATCAGCGCCTATTTCCTATATATTACGATAAACTGTATCGCGCGGTTTAAATTCAAGTAGGTCACTTTGAAATTTATTCTAAAACAATGTTAGCATAAATTTAAAAATATATTTCAATATATATCGGTTTTTTTTTCTATAAAATTTTTATAATAAATCGACAGATCAATGATTCAAGATGGGAAAAACCGTGTTAGGGCTTCCGCGTTTTTCAGCGAATTCGAATTCATATGTATTTCCGTGCGAAATTAACTCTGCAGTGATACACATATTTTCAGTACCTGAGAGTGGCATACAGTGGGTCATTTGCATCCGACCCGACTTTTATGGTTTCTAAAGGGCTCGAAAAATTCTGTTAAAATTTCACACCTGTTCTTGATGTCTCTACTGAATTATTCTGCTATGTAGTCATTTGGAAAAGAAAGTTTAGAAAAATTATAAAAAATATCTTTCCGCGTTAGAAATGGAAACCGTTGGAAACGGCATGGACACGAAGGATATGTATATGTCACTTAAACTTTGGAATTAGAGAAGTGAATCGAACTCCCCGGAGCCTGTTCGAGGCTCGATACAGGTATCGCGGGGGTGGATATATCGGCTCTCGGCGTTTCACTTTATGAGTCTAAACGATAGAATCGGACTGTCCGATAAAATGGCCGGTTAAACGAACAGTTTCTCTCGTTTTCCTAATGTTTTATTCAGCGAGAAAGATAATCCGGCGTTATCTACTTTTTCATTTGCGCGCTCATTTACACGCGCACGTGGCGATATGCAGAAAACGATGAACCGGCGGTGAATTCACCTTTGCTTGATATTTTTAAGACACAGACATGCAGTGCAAAGTTTTTCTAATCACAATTCGCATAATCGATCGTACGTAAAAAAAATTCCTCGCCATATGTATTACGCTCGATCTGAATTTAGCGTCGCACTGAGAGAAAAATATTTTGTATTTGTGACTATAATTGCATGGTAAAAAAATGATGGTGAGGAACACTATTTTTATAGTTATTATTACTATAATGTTAGTAATAATAACCTTATACAGTTCTACTAAATATGAAAAAATTTTATTATAAATTATAGCTTCAAATATTAATATAGTAAAATATAGAGAAATATATATGTGACAAATGAAATAATATTTTATTATGTAGTAAATGCAACTGCAATAGTTATAGTAAGTATAACTATTTTCTTAATATTTACTTACTATTTATATTGTAATAACTAAAAAATAAATAAAAGATAATATCAATCATAATGTATAATCATAATGCATTGTTAAAGCAGCTATAATTTGTATGGTTAAATTAATTATAATTTTATAGTTGTTCAAAAATCGCTGTATTCAGTATAAATTATAGTTAAATTATGGTTAATTCACTGTTAATTCACCCGAAATTCACTATAAATTTTAGTTAAATTATGGTTATTCCAATTATATTTTTCTCTTAGTGCGGCGATGCTGCAGTGGTGCACGGAATTTGCGTTACGGGAAGAACAAAAGCGGAAACGCGTATTTGGAAAACGCGCAGTGTCTTACGCATCGCACTGAGACGTAGACCGAGGTAAATACAGCTCCTTCTCTTTTCCTCGAGCCCTTCATTTTTCTCTCCCTCCTTCCACCTCTCCGCCAAGGTTTTCCCCGCTACGCTTTGTTCCCATCGTTTCTCTCACGCTGTTTTAATAAACAGTTTATAAATCTCGGGCGCAAACTCCACTTTTTGAGCGCGGCTCCCGCGCGTTTACCTCCCGCATAGCCTATTCCCAACGCGGGCATACAGATGAACGTACTTTTTTCCTATATCCACGCGCCCGTATATATCTATACTTGCTTCCGCCTCCGGTTAATAATTTGAAAGTTTTTGTTCAGCGGTGCTCGATAGAGTGCGCTTTTGCTCGAAATTGCGGCAGCGCGCGGTTTCGCGGAAAGTTTTACAATAGATTCTCTTAAACACTTCATTAACAAAAAGCTAAAGTTTCGAAAATTATACTGTGTTAGCGCAAAGAAATGAACGGAGCTTCCGATGAAACGCAGTGTACAACAAAAAGGATCCCAAAGAGGGGAAGATTTGCTGTCTTGTAACAATTAAGCAAAACGGAACTATACCGACACGCGCGCGCGCGCGCGAACGTAAATTAATTATAATATCGGTCAATCGACGTACCCGTGATCGACGAAAATCCCACGAGAGTACTGGAAAATCCTTCGAGTCGTGTGCACAAAGAGCATGTCTTACGCGCGAGTCTTACAGCCGTAACCTCACCGGAGGAGAACCTCGCGAACGTGCGTGCGAACGACTACTGAAAAGGCGGGTAGGGCTCGCGGAACCTCGTCATGCGCTCCTGGCACGATTTCGGTCGCTGTCACGACTACACCCGGATCTCCCATTCAACCGCATGGAGGGGCCTCATACCGTTCCGCATGACCACTATATACGCCCGCTTCCGCCGCGCGGCGCTCCCCCCCCCTGTTAGGGCGCCCTTGGGACTATACCCGGCACTCCCGAACAGATTGCAAATCGCCGGAATATTCGACAGTTGAATGGAGCTCTTCGACATACAATACATACATACATATATATTCGGTTTCAATAAAATTGGTCCGAAATTATTTGCATACAGTATCAATTCTTGCCGTTCCTCCCTACAGAGCAAATTCCCAAATCGCTGTTTTTCCCCGTAAAATTTACGCCTCTGCGACTCTCATTCACATCATTAACATTTATGCGTATATCATCTTTATATGTACTCAGAGCGATCTCGCAAGACGAAAAGTCTGCTTCTGTTCTGCGCGACTATATGCAAATTCACCATTACCAGCGAAGAAGCTGCAGCGACGTTGAGGTGAGAACGAGATATCCTTGGATCCTGCAGAAGGACGTGGCGAAGAAGCAGTATCTTCGCCACGGGGAAAGGGGAGACGGAAGGTTGAGGCGGCCCGGAGACTCGTCTTGCCGCGCGCCGAGCGTCGCCGGCGAAGCTCAGGGACTAGCTGCTACACCTGGCGTGGCAGCTGCTCGGAACCGTCCGTTACCTGGTTCGGCAGCACCTGTTCGGGGATTGCGTGCGGCGCGGCGCGCGGGGCCTCAGCGCCAGAAAGGCCCATAGCAACACATGTTGCCCGCGAGTGCCTCCCTAGCGCGCAGCAAAGCGACGAATGATTGAAAGAATAGGAGAGACAGAGAGAGAGAGAGAGAGAGAGAGAGAGAGAGAGAGAGCTGCTCGCTAGAACGTCTCGCGCCATTTCTCTCATGCAACTTCCACCGTGAAAGACGTACGGTCGTATTTTCACGATCATGAAAGGCGAACGCTGTCAAATAGATTGCTCAAATAGGCTGCGACGACGACGGGAGGAGCGGATCTCGGAAAAAGAGACGCGGAGGATCCCATTTATGAGCGACCCTCGCTCTACGATTTTCGGTAAAGTCGAGAAGCCGCGATCGAGGTTGCGTGCACTGCTGACGCGAGATACATATACATTTGCAGCGCGGCAAATATTTTGATACTTCAATTAATCGTACAGTTTAATCGAGAGGGGTCCGAATCACAAACACATCTCGCGGAGAATCGAACGGCGGCGGCGCGGCGGTTCTCGCCCGCCGACGATCGAACATCCGCGGATTATTTGAACGCGCGCCGCCGCTCGCGTCCCGATACAAATATACGCATGTAAATTTATAGAAACCTCGCGTGCGTTTTTTTTCGGCTGTATCCTGCGTTCTGCCTGGCGCGGAATGTGTACGTCAATCGCGTCCGCCTGCGATGAGCGACGCGTTTATCTAATTGCGATTAAAATTACTTACGAACAGAAACTGTTATTCCGCGCCGCAGAAAAAGAATTAACCAATGAAGATAAAATATAGCTACGGCAGCTAAAATGTGGCGTTAAAATAGGGACAGCTAATGTTGTTGTTGCCAAAGTTCAATTTATTAGTTATTAAAATGTAGGCAAAAATGCTGCGGCAAAAAATATTTGCTGCTAAAATCAACTGATATTTAGTCGAATCTACTATGCTATTTTATCTTCGCGAATAGAATAATAATATTTGCAGTATATAGCTAACATACTGCAAAATATAAATGCTAAATGCACTGTAGATGTGCATATCGCAGTGCCACATTGCAAAAACAATTACAAATCAAATTCTCGCGCGTAGCTATAAAAACTTAGCTCCGTGTGCATGATAAGACATTTAGGCACGCATGCTTTTTAGCTGCCTGTACTAATATATGCTTTTAATTTCAGTTAATAAATTTTTTCGTCACAGTGAATGTTTTTTTATCTGTAATAGACAGAAATTAGCAATGACATTGAGACGGTAGTTCTTATAGCCAAGTTTAATTCAATTCAGCTATTCAAATTTAGCTACTATTACTAAGTCATTTTTTTGCGTGCGCGCGCGCACGAGCTCGGTCTTCTCTCGTCTGAAAATATCTATACATGTAAATCAATTTTAATTTAATGTGCGCGCACCCTCTTTTCGACGTTGACGTTAAGTTAAGCGATCTGTTTGCTGCGCGAAAGATCGCGTAAGCGATCGGAACGCACGGGAAACGCACCACCCAAACGCGTAATTTTACAGTCTGCGGTGCAACGCACATTTCATTCTCTCTACCTCCTCTCGCTCCGTACACCTCGCCACCCACCCCTTCTCCTCCCTCGCGCCCCCGCCGTCCGCACCCCCGCGTACGCACGCCGTAGACAAAACGGCGTCGGCGGATAATAAAGGCATCGCGTGTGCATAATTATCTGGTGTACCTTCCTGGAATTAATTTCGAGCTTCGCTGGAAGAGAGCTTTTTTTTGCTCGCCCCTGTCCGTTAAACTCGGTACGTCGCCCTGCCCCTCTCTCTCTCTCTCTCTCTCTCTCTCTCTCTCTCTCTCTCTCGCTCTCTCTCATACACACACACACACACACACACGTTCGTCCGTTAAACGCGCACGAAACTCGCGAAACAGCTTTGACTGCCTCAACGCGAGACGGCGCGAGACGGCGAGTGGAAGGAAGCTTTGTCACAAGAAAAAGCACTATAACGTCGCGGAAGAATGTGCCGAGAGAAGTGCCACCTGAGCTAGTTTCGCTCTCTTTACGATCCGACCGCGCCCCCGCGATGAAGTTTGTCGATAAAGAAAAAAAGTTGGAGTCGTTAAAAAAAAAAGAAAAAAAAAGAAAAGGGAAAAACTGCGTCGTATAAAGAGGCGCGCGCGCGCGCGCAATGAGGATCAACGACGGAATTGACCGCGTTCGTATTCGCCGTCGTCGACCTGTTGCGACCGATTTTCCTTGAACCCCGCGGATAGAAGCGCGAGCGCGAATGCCTCAAGTATATAGCGGCTGCTTCTTGGGTGGAATTAATCGCGCCGGTTCGGCGCGATTGCGTTACGCGACCGGAATGACGAAGATCGAGGATCGATCTGTCCGACGGGGCGAAGCCACGCAATTGCCGCATCGTGCAACGTACTTAAATGGTGCGCTGCGGTTGTAGATGTACATACGCGCGCGCGAGCGCGCGCGGCGGACACGTCGCACCGTCGGTCGACTCTGCATGCGTGATAGAACGCGCTTCCCGGCCCCCGATGACACGCACACGTGTGGTTAGCACGCGATGAGCTGCATTGTGAGCGCGCCTAATGATTAGCTACCGCAAGTGGACATATGGCTTCCTCGGTGCTTATACGTTAATACGGCGTGTCGGAGGCGGCGCGCCCGCACGTCGTGCGCTCCGAACCGCGCGTACAGTCTTCCCCGTAGCCCTCCCGCCCTCCACGGAGGGGAAGTAGAGTACGTTTCACCGTCGTATGCACGAAATAGCGGGCGTCCTGCGACGTACATATTAATCCCGCCGTTGCGCAACGCCCGGGACTGTCCGCGCGCGGTTGTCGATGCCCGCGGAACTTGTCGACGGCGTGGCGAGACGTCGGAGGTGGTATGCCTCTCGGCATATATATATAGCCGACCAGCGTTTTTTGTTTCGATTGATTGGACGGACGCTCGCGTTGGCACGGACATGACGAATTTCGCCCGGTGTATCATCGACGAGCGTAGCCGCGAAACCTTTGCAAAATTAAACGGACGCCCCGAGATATGAGTTTCGACTCTCTCAATTGACAGGTCGCCGGTTTTTTCGCCGATGCGATGTTTGCTGGGTTCCTCTATTCTTTTTTTTTTTTTTTTTTTTATCAACACGACGATGAGCGATTCTATCGAACGCGAGCGGCGTGAAACGCGAGATCTATGTGTATACGAGAGAGAAATGGCAATGCCTCTATCTAATATTTCGCGAGTCATTTCCGTTCTCGCGATTATACGACGGTCTTGAGCAAATCCGCTTGCACAGAAATAATTGAAGACCGAACGAAATCGATTCGGCCGTTTACTCGTCCGTTTGGCTGCGCCATGCCGCGATATACCGTGGAGCACTTTTTCAAAGTGTATGTACGATCGTGTTCCGCATTATACTCACAGATGCGAGCGCATCGCGTCGTGTCACCATGCTACCTCGTGTCATGCATATTTTCCCTCTCCCGCATCTCGCATTCTTTTCACATACCTCGGACGTCGTTATCAAGGAGTATCCGGGCCTATCAGTCATTCTATTTGCATGGTACCTCGTATCATCGGAAATTCCATTTCGGTAGCGCTGAGGGAGAGAGAGAGAGAGAGAAAGAGCACA
>NW_012027415.1:133109-151901 GCF_000956235.1 Wasmannia auropunctata
GGGGGGGGGGAAGGTGGTGCCGAACGAGGACACTCAGCGGATTTTTCGACAGAAATGCACAGCAACGTCCCGGCGGAAGTCGGTCGGGTCGAGGAAGTCGAGCGTTTCCTGATCCTCGTCGTCATCGTTATCGTCGCGCAAATATTAGTCGAGTCGTTTGACGTTGTCAAACCGAAATCGCGTATACTGCTCCGCAATTAACTGGTCCGTTTTCGAGCGGTTAAGAGGAGAGACTCGAGGGGTTAATTAGGGGTGATAAACCCCGCAACCAAAACCCCGCGGTTCTTCACGCGCGCGCGGCGCACGCTTCGGAACAGTCGATAGATTTCGATCGGCCGCAACTCTCGTCGTTCCAGGCATTGTCCGCGTGTATACACGTCACACACCGTATATACGCATTGTTGTCGCGGACCGCGTAATAATTCGTGCGGTAAACAGAGCCGCTCGGTCGACGTGGCCTTTCGCGCGGCAAATTTGCAGAAAATTGCGACCTATTCAAGCCGCACGCGCGCGTTTTGACAATCCGCGCAGTTTCGTTCGCGCGCCCTATATGTGTATAAGTTACGGGGAAAGAAACTCTCTCTCTCTCTCTCTCTCCCTTTTCGTCTCCCGTTCCCGGGAAAGGGCAAAGAAAATAGAATTCCGGACAATTGCGCGCATCGTACTCGCGCGGAATAATAAACAACCCGTTCAATCTTTATCTCTCCGACGCGACGAGCGAGAAAGCCGGCGATCAGAGGAGAGCCGCGAGTTTTCTGGCAGCGAGACGGAATCCTCGATAACACGATAAAAAAAAAGGGGGAGGGAGAAGCGCGCCGGAATCCCGTTCAAAATCAATAAAGTTACCCCTACCAATCCTCCCCCCGCGGAATCGAAATAAAACGACTCGGCGATGTCGCCGAGTGGCGGTGCCGTGTCTTTCGCCCCCCCCCTCCCCTTCCGTTCGCGGGAAGCGGGGGAGGAGGATCTCCTGGTCTGACTCGCGCGGCGGCGGCGGCGGCGGCGACGGCGGCTGCTTCTATTATCAACGTCGCGCCGAGATGCAGGGAGCAATTTTTGCCGTGTTTTTCGTCCCGTGAATCGCGTCAAATAATTCAGATATGAATTTTGATCGACCGCCAAAAACGAAACCGCGTCGGACGATTTTATCTCATTTGTTGCGCGGGACTTCCGACACCGCGCTTTAAAAAGAGTTTAAAAAGCCCCTCCCCTCCTCCCCCGGTTGTGCGCGACACGTAATGTAAAATGAATAAACATTCGTCCCGATTGATGAAAAAGCTCTCCGGCTGCAGTTTACATTCGCCTTTTTGATACAAACATCCGCGCTGCGAAATTCGATTGTTTCCAACTCTCTCTCTCTCTCTCTCTCTTCCCCTCTCAGGCAATACGTTTAAATGTATTATCTGACGCGGCAGTTAACTAAACTCTAATAGACTAATTATCTCGGCTGCTCTCTTCACCGGGGGAGGATGTTAGGAAATGCTGACGAAATTACGAATAAGTTTTCAGCAAATTGCCAAAACAATGTTATTCCGCGCGTTACGCGAATATAACAGGCGCTACGCGCGGAATTTTACTAAATTTGCTCGCAACAGCCGGCTAATGACGGCAATATAGTGGAGAAATGCGCGGTAAATAAAAACTCTCGTGGATTAATACGCCCTGATTAATTAACCAGGCATGCGCCACTGCAAAGCCAATTAAAAATCGTGGAGGAAAGTTACGCTTTTTATAATGCTTTTATACTTATTGCAATTTTATTTCGCATGCGATTGCTGTTTTATGTATATGATTACTGGTTTCGATTGGTTTCATCGTGCTAATAATTGAAAGTATACCGAGGAGAATAAATGCCGTGTATTAAGAGCGCAACAATTCGATCGGCTGCAAAATAACACGGTAAGTGTGTCTCCCCCGTAAAATGATCGCTCACTTTCCCGAATTCGTCGGGAATTTTTCAAAATACGTTAACGATAAGTTAGTCAGAAGTTGAAAAAAAAAGGAGAGCGACGGATGAGGAAAGTGACGGCGTTTCAAACGGCGAGCACTCGCCGATTCGAGGCGAGACAAGAGCTCGGTCGGTCGGTATAGGTCGGCTATGTTCAGTTTTGTCTCTCATCGAAACGCGAAAACGTAACGAGCCTGCACTTGGCCACGTTGCATATTTCAGAACGAGCCAACTAGTCCTCGGCCCGCCAGGGGCCGAGTCCTTCACTGGAAAACCCGGACACGAGTGTGGTGTGTGCTCGTTATACGTAAAATCCGGGCCACAATGTCGGGGGAGAGATCGCTAATTAAAGGGGAACTTAATTGTCGTTCCATCGTGCATCACCACGTCGCCGCTTTGTTGCCGTCCACGGAACGGAAGAGAAACAAAACGGAAGGTCCTTCTCTCGCCGGATCTTTAAATACCAATAACCTCGCGCGTATATATCCTCGCGCGCAGCGCAGATCTATATACACGGTGTCCGAAGTGTCCGTCCGAGAGAGAAATTTTTCTTTCCGATATCCAATATACGCGAGTCGCGCGAAAGTTTTCCCTCGTACCCGTAATTAAATCGAAAGAGAAAGAGAGAGAGGAGAGAGAGAGAGAGAGAGAGAGAGAGTTCAAATACATTATAAATAAGCTCGCCGCAAAGTTTCGCGCTCTCTGTCTCTTACTACGTTAATAAGTTAATACACGCTTTAAAGTCTATAAACCGATCGCAGTGTTTGCGTGCACGAGGAGGCAAAACTTCGCGATCGTCGGTGAATTGTTAATAAAATAAAAGCTCCGTGAGAGAAGTCCCGGCCGACGAAGGATGCTCTGGGGCTGGATTTACTTCCGCGCCGTTGGCGCCGACTACTTTGATGTTATATCGATTGATAAATTAAATATCCGATGACTCGGGTAAGCTGACATGCAGTTGGAAAACGTATAAAGGATTGGAGCGACGAGAACAATTTTTTGCCCTCGCCTCAGTTTCTTCACTCTCGCGTTTTGCATTTCCGATTTACGAGGTCGTTTTCCTTTTTTCCCGCATGCAGTATGTAAAATCGCGCGAACGAACATCGTATGTAGCGTTGCGAAACACAGCCGTTCGCCGGAGGAAACGCGGTAAACGCGTTATGTCATCTTCGATCGCAAGTCGTATAAATTATAATCAAGAGTGACTCACCTCGCGGAGCTCCTTGATCTTCAGGCCGCCTTTGCCGATGATGCATCCCGCTTGACTCTGGTGCACCAGCATGCGTAAGTCAATCTCGTCGCTGCCATGGCGAGAACCGTTCTGAAAACCGTGTCTACGGTAAATCGTGGAAATTCGAGATGAGCCAGTCTTGCGGCGGTCTATATATACGGCGGAGGGAGAAATCGATCGTCGTGATCGTAAGTCGGGAAGCGAGAGAAGCGAGCTCGAATACGCTCGCTATAATATGTACGAACGATTTCGAAAGTGAGGGCCGCAGGTGAGTCTCGAGGGACAGAGAAGTTTCCGGCACACTTACCTCCTCCAGATTAGGCACGACCTCGTTCAACACTTGCAGAACAGTGGACAGGTCCGAGCTGATGGTGAGCACCCTAGAATCAGAAGGATCCCCAGAATTACGCCGGTCTTAAATCCCCGTGCTCTGCGTGATTTCGCGATAATATCGTGCTATATCGACCATACACAGCCCCGTGTGCGAATGACGTTATACGTGCGTACGAGACGCGCTCGCGTGTGATTAACATCAAACCAGCGATGCCACCTCCTCCCCCTTCTCTTCACCCCTCCCCCATCTGTCCCACCCCCTGCTTTTTCTTGTGCGTACTTTGGCGTCACCCGTTAGCGAGCGCGCTTCGAACGGAGGGCCAAAGAGAGTATAGAGGCGTCGATGAAATTCCAACGCGCTCCCTCCCCCTCCCCCTCCCCTCCGATGGAGTAGAAAGTAATTAAATGCGCGCATGGGTCGATCGGAGCTTGGTGCGGTGGATATAGGTGCATCGCCATTTAGTCTCAGCGACGTTACGAATGTTTATTGTATATCCCGAGCGTCTGCACCCTTCCAGCGTTCGAATCTGTCGAAGTTACAAGTGGGCACCGAACCGCACAATGATACATAACGACGCACGCGTTGCGCATTTAAAGACCGACATACAAATTTAACGCGGCGTGTGTCGCGCCCGATATTCGTCGCCGTGCGACTACAAATAGAGACCCTCTAATCAGAGTCGCGAAATAACGTCATCGAAGGTCGGTTTTTCAGCTAAAACCGGAAATAGCGTTATCACACACTATTATATTTAGCCGTGTTGTAAAATGACATGTGTGATAAAATGACATATATTAACCTATAGACACATAGGCATTTAAATACAAATGTCAAAATATATTATTAACGTGTTCTTTTTGTGAAATTTAATAATGACATATTAATTGATAATGACATTTGACCATGGCTATTTCCGGTCTTTGCTAAAAAATGCCGGCACCAATCAAAATTGGTTATCCGCTGTTTCGCGACTTTTATTAGAGGGTCTCTACTACAAACACGTTGTTGCCCGCGGTACACGAGATCGATTTTAAGCGCGGGAGGGGAGGGGGGGGGGGGACGCGCTCTGAGGTTAACACCGTTCTTTGTCAAACTGCGACTGCGAACGTACTAGTGGATTTTCGGATTAACGAATCTCCGCGCCGAGGAGCCGCCGTAAATCTTTAAACCGCGTGATAAATCCGGGCGGTCCTTCACCGCGCACGCGCACGCGCGCGAGGGGGCATCTCGCGAAGTTTCACAAAAATTACGAGCGTCACTATAGGGCGGGCGGGCGGGCGGGCGCGTTAAGGGATTCAGATTTATCGCGTTATTCCGGTTAAATCCCGGTCTTTCCGAGGAGTACAACACACAACGACGCGTGTTCCAGCTTGCACGTAGACGGCTTGCGCGAGAACGCGCGGCGGTAGAATCGCGTGCAATCGCCCGCTGCCACGACGGCGATCGACCGTAAGCTCCTCGCGGACTAGATTCGGCCTCTCACGCGGTATTTTCCCGACCTACATCCATTCAGCCGCAATCGTACCGCGCGATCGGAACGATCGCGTTTAACGGCCGTCCCCCGTCGGGACGAATTACGCGGCGTCGCGCGGAAAACACCCCCCTCCCTTCCCGCCCGTCCCCTCGCTCTGATAATACGCACGCGGTTCAATTCTGCCGACGGTATATAATGCAGAAATGCGGGGGGGGGGGGAGGGAACCCGAAAATTATCGTCTCCATTCTCTCTTAACGTCATCCCCCACGTAAGGCGTATAATTTGTTTCGGCGATCCGAACGCGAGCTGTTACCGCGACGCCGCACGTTATCAATGGGTCTTCTCGAGTCCCTAATATAAGCTGACCATATGCTTGGGTCCGTATATTTAATAAAACCTAGCCACGATAAAACATAAGTGCTCACAGGATTCTTCCTGGTAC
Organism: Wasmannia auropunctata; assembly: GCF_000956235.1. Lineage (NCBI taxonomy): Eukaryota > Metazoa > Arthropoda > Insecta > Hymenoptera > Formicidae > Wasmannia > Wasmannia auropunctata. The sequence goes on from NW_012027415.1 coordinate 138,540, forward strand.
TCTTATCTTAAAATGCCTAATCTTTTCGTATCTACTGTTTACTCTATAAAATGCTCTACCCGCGAGACTCGAAGACCTCTCTTGAACGGGAATAAGTCTGTTCAGTGTCGTCTCTCGTAGCGAATATACCTCGCCTTGTATACTGTTTAGAATAAAGTATTTCGTAAGTGAACGGTTGTCGATTTACTTCGATAATTATTAACCTTATGTAGCTTCTGCACGTAACAGCTCTCAAAGTGTATCCGCCGTACCGCCCGCCGCCGGAAAATAATTGGTAATTCGTTCCCTTCGATAATTGGAAGATACGGAATTGATTAGCGCGATTTACTTATTTTCCTCTCCTTCTCTATCGGTATTCAACACGAATCGGAGGTTCAAAAAAGAGGGGACATGATGGTATTCGGGGTATCCCTCTTTTTTCCCCTATACGTCTTTAAGGAAGCGCACCGAGAGTTTCTCTCGCTATCAATCTCTCTCTCTCTCTCTCTCTCTCTCTCTCTCTCTCTCTCTTGCGATCGAAAATAAACACGGAACTTTTCGGAATGACGACCGGCACGAATCTCAGCCCCTCGGCTAATGCGGGAGGGAATGGACGCGGAGAGGTCGGGTCTCTCCCTTCGGTCTTTTCCCGCCCTTCCCTCCTCTCCCTTCCCGTCATCCACTTCCGTTCTACTTCCCCGCTATATAACGAGCCGAAGCGTATATCTTCCATTCGACTGAATACACCATATCGTTCTGCATCATGCGCTCTCTTGGACGTTCCGCCGATTCCGCGGGAGAGGCATTCTCAGTTGGCGATTTAATCGGCGGTTATTCGCGCTCTCTTAAAAAAAAAAAAATAAATAAATAAATAATCACTCTCCTGCGCAGCGCGATTGCGAGGACATCGCGTTGCGATCTTGCGGCTAGCTTCGTTTCCTGTATATTAAAAAAAAACGCAATTGTTTGTTACGTGTTAATTTGTTATTGATTATATACGTGCGCCCCTAGGAATCTCCTTATAGTCGGCGATTTCCTCGACGACTGGCTTGCCATCACCCGGTTATGAGAGCTTTCCTACTTAACCCAGTTTCAGGACAAAACAGGACGGTTACACTGATCAACTGTACTACTCGAAACTCGGTGGAGAACGGCAATCCCGGGTTAAAGGGAATCGAGATTGAGATACGTATACTTCACGCAAAGTTGATCGGTGAGAGCACCTTCTATAGGGAAGCTCTATACGACAGATCACGGCGTTATATGGTGCGGACAGCTACGGGGATTGGCTGGTCGAAAGTCATCCCTTCGAGAACCGCAGGATGGAGAAAGTGAGGGGCGGGGGGGGAGGACGCGCGTATATTGAGATTCGCGGACGACGACTTACGATTGCGTAGCGTTTGACCGCTGCTCTACGACGGAAAGAGAATCTATCTACTATCGGCAGTTATAGAGTTCTCCGTGGAGAACGCATAAAACGTTGAAGAGCGCTCGAACAATTCGAACAGTCCGACGGCTGAATGTTTTATAAGGTCCGCGGTTCGCAAGGGAAGAGCAAACTGCACATCTCTGCGAGGAGACTTCGTCGAGACGCGTGTCGCGCGTGGATGTACATACATCGCCTCGTCGGGAGCGATCGAGTGACGGGCCGTGTGCAAGTCGACCGTACACGTTGAAAGAAAGAAAATCGCGCAAACGGAATGATATCTTTTTAAAAGGAGCTTCTTAAACGAGCCGTTAATATTGACAGAGTGAAACTTTCTCGAAGGTTTACTCTCATTCGCCCGATTCGACGTTGTATCGGGAACAGATCGCGCGGATTGCTCGGTACAGAAGGAGGGCGGGCGATTGTTCTCTCGACTTCGAGGTACTTTATCACGTGCCGGCGAAATTCGCCGGCCGTATCGGTACAGGCCGCGAATGAAAATCGCATTAAGGACATCCTCGAGGAGCTTCGCCGTCGGCGATAAAAAAATTTATTGCCGTCCCAGGACGAAGATAAATTTTCCGTTAATACCCGCGTCCGTGTACGCGCGCGCGCGGGCAATATATAATTGCTTGTGTGAAGAAGAGAGAACTCGAGCACACCCGAGTGCCGCGTGCGGATCGAGGCGTGTGATATATAATTTAACGTAATCGTCGATAATCGGGCCGCGATAAAGTAGACGATCGAGTGTAATAACCGGTCCAAGTTATCATTAAAGATGCCTCTTCTCTCACCGGCGCGGGATTCGCGTAAACGCGACGACTAGAGTGATCCGCGGCGCGAAGTGTCGGTAATGACTTTCGACTTGGCAAGTTAATTAATCACGCCGGAGTACTTCCTGCAGTTCCTGCAGCGGGACAACCACTTATCGGGGCGGAATATCTAAAAGGTAAGTGAAGGTATTTTGTCGCGTTGAAAGAGTGGTGTACTCTGGTTCGAGAGCCGCGCGAACAAGGACTTGACGCGCCAGCTCGCGCCATTGTGACTGTCCGAAATTTTTTGACTCGCGCCTCGGAGGTCTTTGATTCCGGAGAGCGGAATAAAAGACGGTTCACGACGCGTTTCTTCTCTCTCGTCTCCTCCATTCACTCGCGACTTTACAATTTGGCTTTTCAACGCGATAACAACACCTTTTCGAGCCGTATAACACTGAGAGCCGGCCTTACGGCCGCGTGCGTCACATACCACATATTAGCTTCCGTGTTAGCCACATATTACAGACACCGTTCAGAACATATCCCGACATATCGTACGTGTGTGTGTGTGTGTGTGTTTGTGTGTGTGTGTGTGTGTGTGTGTGTGTGTGTGTGTGTGTGTGTGTGTAAACGAGTGTATATATGGGTGTCGAGTGATACCGCGCACGTCTTGTTGCGTGGCGCTTAAACGCAGGAGAAAAAACCAACAAATAACAAATTAAAAACGAGAAAGGGAAGGTGTGAAAGAGAAAAAGAGACGGGTGAGAGTCTCCGTGTGTACGTGCGCTTGGAAGATCAGCGAAATCCTCAGAGCATCCGCTGATCGTAAACATAAAATATACAAATCCGCGAGGGTGTTGCACACAAAAGATTCCGAGGAAAAAGGAATCCGCGAAATATATTCTTCTACGTGTCCTCGCGTCGTATTCCTGTAAAATTTGCAATTAATAATAAAGAAGTTTATGCATTTCAGGCGATTTTTGAGGAGCACGCAGGAATCGTTGTGTGCTCATCTCTTTTCTTATACTTCATTTTACTTGCTGAATTCGAAAATCGTAGTTAAAATTGTCTCAGTATCCGGGAAATATATATATTTTTTTCAAATTTTAAACAGAAAGAAAACAGAAGTAAATAATAATTTACTTCACTGCTTTGTGATTCTTTAATGCAAAAGCCATGATTTTAATAAAAATAGATTAAGAAAAATTCGCTGACAAAGTTCGATAAGATAACGAAATAGATTTTTGTTTTCTTCTATTTCAAGTGTTAAAAAAAAATATTTTCCGGATACTGAAACAATTTTAATTACGATTCTTCGATTAAGCAAGTGAAACTGAGTAAGAAAAAGAAGTGATCTTCCATACGATCACCCAACGATCTCTTTCCACACTGCTCAAAATGCATAAGTTCCTTTAACTAACGGCGAAAAATCGCCGGCGACACGTCTTAAACAATTTTTCTTTTTTTCCATCGCGAGATTAAACAAGTTTGAATTAAATCGAGTTAAATCGGACCGCGTGGCAGGTGCAGTACGTGCTGCGTCGGCTTTCGTTGGTAAGATCAGCGATTTTTCACCTAAAGCCGAAGCCGAAGCGCGAGGTGCTGCTCTTGAGGACGCTTAAGTCTAATAGGATACCGACTCTTCGCGGTACGTCGATACCGTTCGCGGTAATAATTATGAGAAAGAGAGGAACTTTTGCAAGAGTTAAAGTTCAAAACGACTATACTATGTACCGTATTTTCTGAAATGTTACTTCTATTCTCTTCCAATATATCTCATGCGACGAGACAGTCAAGAGGACACGCACAAGAGACGAAATAAGAAACGAGAGAAAAAAAAACGGCGAGAGATACGAAAAAGTAGCACGACGGAAAGTGTCCGGATAAATTGATCACCGCGTTAAAACATAGTATGCCGATAAAAATGAAAAGACGGTGTCACGGAAAAAAAAACAGATAAATTAACAGAAATAGACAGGTGGACGGACAGACAGAGAGACAGATTTCTAGACAGATAAACAGATAATTAGATAGACAGACAGAAGAAGAAGAAGAAGAGAAAGAAGAGTAGTGATAGTAGTAGTAGTAGCACGATAGATTACGAAAGGTGGAAAGTAGTAGTGGTGTATATAGAGAGTATACAGAAAAAAAAAGATTCGCTGCTCTCGCCGCGCAAGGCGTCTTAATAGGTATAACCTCGTAATTAGAGACAAAGAAAAATAAGAACATTAAGTAGTTGGTGTTGGTCATTACCGTTCGGGTCCGGGGCAATCGGGTACAATGATTGAGGCTTTGTACTGTCGATTGGGCCGTGGTGGTTGGTGGTTGGTTCATTGGTGGTTGGTTGGTGGTTGTTGTCGATTGTTGGTAGGGTCGTGGTGGTCCATTTGCCGATCGAGTCGGGGTCCGTCGTTCCGGGCAGGGCAACGGCAGGGCAACGGCAGGGCAACGCCAGGGGGGCAACGCCGGGGTTGGGGCGGGGCCAGGGCACAAACCATCAACCAAGTTAGACATCACGTCTGACGGCTGGATTAATTCGCGGCTTAACCTCCTAACCCGATTTTTCCACCCGCGCGCTCCGCTTTCTTTCTCTCTCTCTCTTTCTCTTTCCCGCGTCTCCCACAGCCCACCCCTTTCGTTCCGAACCCACCCTAAAGCCACCCTTCTCACCCTTCTCTCCCTTTAACGTCATCGGATCGGTTGCGAGGGAGGCGAGAAAAATATTGGCATGGAAAAATGAGGTCGTGAGCAACGTGAATCGCGTGAGAGTACCGGACACCTCTCGCATTCTTATACAAGAACTTCGTATAGCGCGCGTTTCCTTTTTACATGCGATAAGCCTATACGAATATTCGATTTAAACTTTTTAAGTCCGATGAGGAAGTTCGTTGATTCTTTCATGATTGTAATGCGATTTGGCGAGAACTCGCGAAGTTACGAGCGAGATACCGCGGCTTCTCTCTCTTCCCCCCTCCCCCTCCCCCCTCCAAGGAAGTGCTTAGTCAACCAGACGTACTTGTATCATCTCGACGAAGACCGCGCGGCCAGTGTCGTCCCCCTCCCCCTCCTTTCCTCTCCCCTGAAAGTCATTAGAAATTCTGAAGGCGAACTCGAATAATTTTCCTGTCCCGGCGCGGCACTTAATTGACGTCGCTCTCACAGCGGAACGGGGGAATATTTCAATTGCTAACGAAGTGCGCTAAACGCCGTTAATCAAGCAAGTTTTTAATCTTTAAACGAAGAGAGAGGTCTATTAACTATCCCGTGTAACTTACGGGTAAGCCCCGGCGCGTAACTGATATAACTGTACAGAAAGTCTTTATCGACGCGAGAGCCCGAAACTTCCGCGACGAAGTGTGGACGCGCGCGCGATAAACGTCGCGATAGTTCGCGCGAATGGAGAAATAACTTTGCCGCGCGCGTTCGCCGCGGTGCATGCAGACAAGAGAAAAATCGCCGCGGTTAAGTTACGTCCCTCCCCCCGAGACCGTCGTCTCCCCAAGAAATTTGTACAACCATTAGCTTATCCGTCGATACACGACACAATTCATCCGTCCAATTTGTCGCACCGAATAAAACTATTGCCGCGCGCGTGCGATTCTCCAATATTTTTCTACACACGACCGAGGCAGCCCTTTAAACGTCAAGCTTTCCCATGTCGCTCATGAAAGTTTTGCGTAGCGTGTTTCCGTATTCGAACGATGGAAACTACACGAAGCGGCCGACCGGCGCGACAGTGGGCATAAAGTCGCTTTTTTGCGGTCAAAAATCGTTCGAACGGCTCAATTCTCAACCGATTGCAATAGATTTTTTTTTTTTAATACGGCGTCATTTACTGTACTACAGTGGAGACCTGCACATTTTTAAATATTACAGTTTGTTAATTAACAAAAAATTGTTATTGTAATAAACTTTTTAACAAACATTTTTTAATGTATTCACAATTCTTTCATCAAAATCTTGATCTACAAGGGTTTTTGGGATCGCTGATTACGAAACTGTCACTTAAATTTCAAAATTCAAGATGGTTGATCCAATATAGCGGCCGTGAACTGAAAATGTGGGATAAATTCGCGAAATTTATTTCAGCCGTTTTGAATTTTGAAATTTGAGAGAAATTTGACAGTTTCGTGAGCAGTGATCCGAAAAAAACCCTTGTAAATGAAGATTTTGATGAAAGAATTATGAATACACTAAAAAATGTTTGTCAAGATATTTATTACAATAATTTTTTGTTAATTAACAAATTGTAATATTAAAAAATATGCAGGTCTCCGCTAGAGTACAGTAAATGACGCGTATTTAAAAAAAAGATTTTAACAAAAGATGGCAATCGGTTGAGAATTGAGCCGTCAAACAATTTTTGACCGCAAAAAGTGACTTTATGCCCACTGCATGCGGTGCGGCGGGGGAGGGGAGGGGGGAGAGGGGAGAATCGCTTCGTCGTGTAAGAAGGGTCCCGTAGAAAGTTGCCAGAGGAAGGCAGCGCGAACTAAAAGTGAATCGCTAAGAGATCCTCTCTCTCTCCGGTGGGTTCCCTCGGATACAGCACTCCGGGAATAACGACCGAAGCATTGTGCCATTTACCAGGCAAAGTGAACTTGAGACTGGAGCTTCCGATATCTCTCGTCGTATTAAACGCGATCCTTTCGAGCCATCCAGACTAATTGAATATCCGTTATTATACCGATAATCGGTCCGCGCCCGCTCCATTTGCTCCGTCCGGTGTAACTTGCATTGATTAAGGACAAGAGTTGACTAATAATGCGAATGATGAATCGGCTTCATTATATTCGAGCTCCGTTATCGGGCGAGTTATCTTATACACGTTCAACGAAACGCGGCGAAACCTCCACGAATCATTTTTTTTTTCTTTTTCATCGATAATTCAGCCCTACGGGCTATTCCTCCGGATTAATCGCCCACATTCCGAAGTGCTGTATCCGCAAACTTTTTGTCTTCGGGGGACACGCAGCCGCGTGGAATCTCGCTATTCCAACCTCGTGACTTTCGTCTTCGTGCTCTTTCTCTTTCTCTCGTTCATGCCAGAGGCCGCACATGTCCAGCGGCCGTGGACTCATCGAGAGAAGAAACGTGCGTGCAGTGCACGGGATCCCGTTCTCGACGAACCGCGGACGTGACACGCCCGCCGGCGGCGTATCGAAAAAATCGTGGCGGTGGTCTCCGGAAGTGAGATTTGCTACGGTGATTTACAATCGCGCGATTAAAGCGCGACATTTGCGCGACTAACGCGATACCCCGTGTCTCTCCCCCCTCCCTTCCTCCTCCCAAGAGCGCACTTTACATCGCAGCTCGATACGATGGCTGAAATTGCGCACTCGAAACGCGCACTCCCCCCCCCCCGTCTCCTCCTGCCCCTCTCGTCGAAAGCCCCACTGCGACTCGGTGAGATGATTAACGCAAGTAATATAACAGTGTAAACGTATCGCGGAATTTATTAAGCGGTTACGAACACACGATACGAAGGATGCAATTACGGTGCTTCCCCCCCCCCTCTTCCCTCCCTCCCTCCCATCCTCTACCTGGTTTCAGCGGAGGTGTTTCTGAGCCCATACATATCGTCACGGAACATCAACGGATTATATTTACAGTGAATCGAAATGACACACAGTACGTGGCAAAATCGGCAGACGATCCCTTCTCGTTCGACAACAAACATTCAACAGTTTTGTGCGGACATTGCAGCAAGGTCGTTATGCGTCTGCCGATTTTGCGACGATCAATGAAACTGCGCGACAATTTGTCATCACGTGTTATTCCGAGTCGAAGGCTAAAACTAATTGACGAATACGAATTGATTGTGAGTCACAACGCCGATATATAGGATCATTCGTGAACTCGTGAAAGATGTGTGATGTACCGCGTGTTCATGTACTCATTTGGTTCGAAACGGGGCAACGAAGTTATAAAATGCGGCGGTCGCTCCACTGAAGTGAAGTATTATTATACGATCGAGATTCTCAAGATCTCGCGCGCGATCCAACGCTCACGTTGCGTTACGTTAAACGCGTAACGTAAAAATAGCGCGACGGTACATCGACTGTCGCGCGCACGCGGCGCGAAGACGAGAGAGAGGACTCGTGTCCACCACGAGGACAACGTGACATCAGCTCCCGTTGACATTCGCGTATATACACGGACGAGTTCTCTCGTCGTCATCGATCGTTCGCGAGCGCGCGTTGCACGAAGTTTCGCGCGCGTGTGTCACTCTTGAGGAAAAAAAAAAAAAACACGTGGCGCGAGGATAAAGATCGAAGGTATAGCACAAATGTGGCCGAGGCGGCTTCCCTTGCAGCCAAGAAGTAATAAATGTCTTATGAAACATTGATGCGAGCGTATACCACGCGCGAGATACACACGAGGGAGACGAGGAAAGCGGCCCGCCGCCTTTCAAGGAACCAAATGCATAATGAAGCTCGTACGGATACGGGAGGAAGGGTAGGGAGGAGTGTGTCTTTGGAAAACGAGACGAGCGCCTTGGCGAAACAAATTCACGGCGACAAAAGCCTTTTGTGCGCCTCGCTCTTTACACGAATTACCTGAATCTTCGCGTATCAACCCCTTTACCGCGCGCCATAATTACATAAACCGTAATTATTTTAGTTTCAAACGAAGTTAAAAGGCTCCCGGGGAGCTAAAGGGTTAATTACGTTACGGGCACTCGTGTCATCGATCCCATATATAGACAACGCGCGAGAAAAGTGAAGCCGCGCGCGTTTTTGATTTGGAGTATGTAATGCGCAATCCGACTTTGTCCGCCGACGGAAAAACAGACGTCAACAAAAATGACTCGCAATCAACTGAAAATCCGACATAATTAGAACTAAACATGTAAACGGATAGTCGGAAGATCGTAAAAATGCACGCGCTTTGTATAGTACACGAGAAAAAGAATGAGACCTTTGTGGAACACGTTTGCGAAAGTAATTTTTACGATCCTCCGTTCGTGCGATCCTCGTCTTCGCTATCTCTTTCACGCTCCCCCAGCAAGGAGTTTCACGAGACGATAGACGAAGACAGGAACGAAACTACGACGAAGTTACGGACGAATCGAGGCGCAAAAGCTTACCTGACTTCTGAGTTTCGTGATGTTTTGGCCACCCTTGCCGATTATCGAACCGGCAACCTGTAACATCAAAAAGTTTAGCCTTAAATAAAAAAACGATTATTAAATTACAAAATAAACACTTTCACTCTGTTAAAGACATTTAAAAAAAAAACCACGTCAAAAGATGTGACAGAGTAAGTGATGTGCTTACAAATATTTAATATCTAAACTTCCGCTGAGATTACGCGGGACAGGTGTATACGGGGTGTCCGGTACTCAATGATAAAGCGCTCGTGGGCAAGTAGAGTGGTCTAAACTGAATAGAAAAGTCCTCTACCATTTTCTGATCTTCGCAAATAGTTATCGAGGTATTAATCATTACAAAAAAATTACGCCAAGTATATAAAAAAGTATCGTACATTACATCTTTCCTAAACCATTGATCATTTTTTTAGTCACTTTAAGCTTGTTTTGTGAAACTTAAAATTATATGAAAAGACAAATAACATTAAACTTTTGCCGCATAGGTATACTTTTGGATGATTTAATTAAACGGTTTAATAAAAAAATATTTTTGATTTGGAATAAAATATTTTTTTCTCTATGTCTAATCAAATACTTGGCAACTTGTATAATCTCATATTTGTTTTTGGACAACTTTTATTTGTTAAAATAATATTTTTGGTTTAGAAAAGATGTAATATACAATACTTTTTTATATACTTGGCGTACTTTTTTTTTTTAATGATTAGTGTCTCGATAATCATTGCGAAGATCGCTAAATGGTAGAGGACTTTTCGATTCAGTTTAGCCCACTCTACCTGCCACGAGCTCTTTATACCATTGAGCCGTACCGGATACCCTGTATATATATATATATATTGTATATCTGAGTAATCCGTCTCTCAATCTTTGTAACGTTAATTAAACAGTAGGTATCCCGCGTCGGGGGCGTAACCGGCAATGGCAAATATTTAATGAGCGAAAAATGTGGAAGTGAGATAATCAACCTCTCTCGCGGCATAAAGAGGATGGGAAATACGGAAATTCCGTTTCTCCCGTCACGAGCCCCACGGACTCGTGCATCAACATTTCGCTTTCTCCAGACCCGTCCGATGTTCGCGATAAGAGGAGAAAAAAAAGAAGCCTGACGTCCACTTCTAGTTAGGCTCTTGACTGTATACTGCACACAGCCCAGACTTCCGGCACGTGTCCATTGCCGTGGCGCGCACAAGGGCCGCACGACCGCCCCCGTTTCTCGCGAAACGCAAGATACCTATTATGCAATACTCGAATTATGTGCAAGATACCTATTATGCAATACTCGAATTATTATCTACCGGGGATTTTTGAGGATTAGCTACGCGCGTTTTGTCACGGCCGAGGGCCGTTTATACTTTAAGACGATTCTAAACTGAAATCAAACTCTAAAAATGTCGCTGTTTTACCGACGATTTGTGAGTATGTATGCGTGCGATATTGATGCAATAGTGTGTAGTGATGTGTTCATGCTTACTACCATATCAATATCGCACGCACACGTAACAAATTTTCAAGAACATCTTTTTTTATTAGGCATCCAAGCCTAATTTTATAAACTCAACATTGTTTGCACATGTAACTTGTAGTTCCGGCTGGTATCATTTTGTATAAACAAACTGCCAAATTTTTGCACGAAGCAAATATTGACACATGTTGACAACTCTAGACGCCATGTTGGACTAAGAAAAGGTAACGGAGATCTAAATTTAAAAAATTTTTTTCGCTCTCATACATAACCTTTACCAGCTGGAACTGATGCCTATCCTTTAATCGTGGAGAAGAATGTTTAAATCTGTTGCCTTTAATTATGTTTATTTTGTCATGGAAAATAATCACATTCGGTCGATAAAACAGACGACTTTAGGATCGCCTTAACGACAGATCCACTGTGTTCCGAAACAGTTAATTAAATAAGCTCCGTCCGTTCGGGCAATTAACACTTTCTCCTCCGCGCGAGAAGGCGCGTCAAGGACGCGCCTCGATGCGCGCGGCGTATTATGACATAAGAAACGCAGGAATGCAGTCATTTTCATCTGAACGACGGCTCGAGAAAGTATCTATAACAATTCGCGGGCGCGGGAGGAACGATCGACGGAAGATTGCCGATGTTTTGTATACGCGCGAGACACGAGAATTCCCGATGACGAATTTCCTGGACGGGAACGTCACGAATTTCGCGACTTCTCGCGAAGGTCGGCGAGGCGTAGATATAACGTATATCGGTAACGCCGCGCACACAAAGTACGGTCGTCCCTGACACAACATCGTGTGTGACCAATGACAGCGCGCGATGATATCGTCGATTACGTTAGCCCAGAGATTCGTTCGCGATCAAGCGCGACGAAGCGCGCTGCTCGTTCGTGCACGGCCGGCCGCTCGATCGCAATAAGGCGCCCGGCCCTTACGCGACGCCGATTACAAATCGCACGCATCGGAGCACACAGCCTCGGCGCGCACAACACATCGCTCTTGTCCGTCCATTACGAAATTAACAGGCGCGATCGCCGCGCACCACGGCCGTGGTTCTCGCTCGATGATGTCACGGTGATGCCGCGCGGAAGGTCGAGTGTGTGCTCGCTCGTAAGTCGGGCGAACACACCCTGACGAGCGCGCGAGCGTCGAGAACGTGTGCAAATTTCCCATTACGCGAGAGAATTTTATTTTAAAATTTACCCTGAAAATCATGCATATAGAAAGAACACTTTTGCTGAATCCAGATCTGAAAATAATTTTTGTTCAATAATCAAAATAATTTCGTGCGAAAGTCAAAATGATTGCTAGAATATCAAAATATTTTTTTGTTTTATAGCAATTAATGCTTATCAGTTTTAACATTCCAACAAATTATTTCGATGATTTAATAAAAAATTATTTTCAGATCTGATTTTAGCAAAATTTTTAGATCTTTCAACGAAATCGTTCTTTCCGTGTGTTAATCGTAGGACAACCATACAGTATTCCGACAAATTTTATGTGATTTTCATTATTTTCTTTAAATATATACTACAACAATAAATTTATTGTACAGTGCATAGTAAAATTTGTCAAAATACTATGTTGCAGTTTAATACACGATGAACATGATTTTCAGGGTAAATTTTAAAAGGAAATTCTCTCCGTGCACCTTCATTCATTCACATCAGAGGTGATCCCGCGGTAATTAAGGAAAACGCAGGCGTGTGCCGTGACTTCCTCGCGCGCGCGCCGGATATCATTTCACGCGACGTTGGATTTTTTTGGTCGTTCGCGTGCCGGCGAACGATGACGGCGCGCTTATCTGCGCGCTGCCTCGTGACGATCGGTCATTCAATTCAATTAAGCTTATTATAGCGTGCACGAGGCGCAAACGGTTTACGGGATTATGCTAAGGACAACGTCGAGCTGGAATTATAGTTTCGATAATTGGACGCGGACTCGTGTCGCGAAGCGCGCGCGAAAATGGATCGCGTTGCAGCGAGTCACTGCAGGCAACTGCGATCCACAAAAAAAAAAAGAAAAAGAAAAAAAAATACAATGTATGTTACATCGAGGAGAGGCACGGAGAGATACAAGATAGAAAAAATATCGTTCCCCATTCGGTCGGCTTGTAGAATATTGCGCGATAGAATCTTCGGCATCCTCCTCGCCGAAAAAAATATATATACATCGAACAAAGGAAGCGTAAGAAAACGAGTGTGCTTTACTGCTCTCCTTTCGATATTCTCAATGCTACAATCAATCACCACCGAGCGAAAGGAGGTACCAGATAGACCTCGATTCACGATATTACTTCTCTCCCGATGCCCTCGAAAGCGGCAACGGCGGCGGCGCAGGCCGGTGGCTGCAATCGCGATATTCGCCTGCTGCGTCTTATTGTACCGCGGAGGAAATGGTGGCGCAAGAAAATATCCGCCCAGTCGAGAAACATCCGGTCTGACGATATATTGGCGATAGAGATGGAGAACTTACGGCAACTCTGTATAAAGGCAACCTCGATATACCCGAGAGAGGGGCACGCGGGTATTTCGTTCGCCCCGTGGCCTGCTGCTGTGGAGACGCGATGCCACCGAAATTCCGACCGAGAGGACACGACGGAATCGCAGATTCGCCGG
>NW_012027415.1:151921-156789 GCF_000956235.1 Wasmannia auropunctata
GAGGATGGGAAAGAAAGCCAGCCGAGAGAAACCGATAACGGTACGTCGAGCGTGCAGGCGACAATGACCGGAAGAGCCGCGGCTTGTCCCGCGATGAAAACGGACGTGCAGTCGGAGGTGGGTGCGATCCGTGTTGCGCATATGGGAGAGCCGCGTTTCACCGCTTCTGCACTCCCATTCGCGCGCGGATAACGTTGCAACGGCGAAAAAGCGGCAGACGCACGCGGGGGTAGGTACGCGTGACTGGAAAATACAGTGACCCAGTGTGGCGAGGCGCACACGTGGGAAGCGCGACCTGCCCCGCTCACATATTGTGAGTTGGAAACGCACCGCACGCTATACATACCGCGCCACGTCGAAGAGACGTGGAGGAGGCGTTGCCCAGCCATCGACATTTCCGACGATTGCGACCCGCGGGTACAACGGTACAAACGCTTCCCGTGCCGAGGGACGTGCACAACACGTACGTTAGCCATATAGAGGCCGAGAGCGAAACAAAACACCTTTGTCGTTTCGCAAAAACAGACGGAAGAACGCGATTTCGAACGTGTAGTCGCGTGACTTTGAGTTTAAAGCCCACTTGCGAGACAACTTCGCGTCCAGAGTTCAGGAAAATACCTGTTTATAATTTTATGCATTTTATGTAAGTAATACGAAAAATATCTGCAGAATCAGAACACGCACATGCGTGAAACGTATGTTAAAAACACGCGTATGTATGTAAAATAAAATAACAAATAATAATTTTTTTTAAATAACATAAAATTAAATATGAAATTTTATCCTAAAATCTGACGCCAATTATAGCGATATTTTGGTCGATAGTTTCACAGTAGAGTCTCTCTAATTTTTTGCCTATACGGAACGATAAGAACGGAATGCCAAAATTATAGAATATCCTTGCCATACTCGAATCTACGAATCACAATCTTTACACATAATCTTGTTGCATTGACCTACCCTCTACGAAGGGAATGGAAGGGGCATGACGTTAGTGTTTGTGGACGTATGTGTGGAAAGATTAGCGAAGCCACAATTAGAGAGACTCTTCTACTGTAAACGCGACGTATCATTCGACACTCACCTTACTCGGGATGAGAAGACGGAGCTCATCGTCACCCTGTCGATAGCGCTTGTGAGGGCTTGTTGGACCCCCGGAACCTGTCATGGCGCCAGCCTCGGCTTCTCTCTTCATTATTCCTGAAACAGTCAGATGAAGGGATCCCTCTTTAAAAGATACTCGTCTTCTCCGTCGCATCGCATCGCATTGTATCGCGGAGCTCGTCTCGCGGACGTAAATAACGAAACAGGGTTTACGCGGTCGTAATCGCGTAGATCCGCGACTTTTATTACAATTTCGTACAACGCGCCATCCCCGTGGGACGTGTACGCGAAGCGTAACACGCGCTCGCCGAAAAATTACGATGCGTGTATAAATTTGCGACAGATTAACATACGCCACCGATTCCTCGGGTTGACGGCCGCGCGGTGGCCGTCGCGCCGAGTCTCGCTTCCTTGACGAAAACGCCGGATAAGCGCAATAAAAGACGGCGTCGTACACGTACGTTGCCTCGTAAAACGGCTTTCCCACGCCGTTGGCGTCATTAAGGCGAACGAGACGATTTAACGGACAATGAATTACGATCCCGCGCGCGCGCGCGCACACACATATATACACACACACACACAGCCCGTCCAGGGCTCCACAATGCGTGTTAACGTATACAGATTTATGTGTCTGTACAATGTGTCTCGTGAAAAGGGATCGATGCCGCGAGAAGTTTTCTTTTTTTTTTTCCAATGACACAGTCAGAAATTGTATAAAGCAATATTGATCCTTCCTGCGCACACATGACATACGTCTCGGTGGTGAAAGGAAAACGTACGGCTGTTGTAAGCCAACAGTAACGTGCCATGCGTTAATTGCCGACAAACGACGTCGGAAATATCTCTGGAATGATAAGCTCGGGATTAGAATTTAATTATTTCTATATAGTTTTTCCATTGCCGACCCGGGAGAAGATCTCTCTGAAGCAGAAGGGACGATTAATTCTACCCGTCAGCCGCGATAATTCTTTCCTACGTGCGTCGCGTCGTCGGGCAACCCTTCGCGGGACGCGCCACCGCCGTTGAAAGTTAATCGCAAAATTGCAGAGACCTATAGCTCCTCCCGATCGACCGACCGTGGGCGTGAATGCCTGGCGTTAAACCCTCGATTTCTTTCTTTTCCGAGATACGATTAAATTGCTAATACGATTTTCGTCCGTTAACGCACACTGAGAAAAAAAAAATTGATTGTACGGACTAAATCTGTAATAGTTGTTTGATCCAATGGTTGGTCGAACAATTATTTAATTGCACAAAAAGTATACAGTTCATTCATGTTAACCATTCATCAAAATTTTTTAATCAAGAATGAAACTATTTCCATTTTAGTAAATTAAAATTATTAAACCAACTCAATTAAATCATTTTGCTCGAAATACTAATAGCATTTATTTGTGTTTGCATGCAATGTAGTTATCCAAATAATATATTTGTTCAAATTTCAAACTGACTAAACGATGCTGATGGGAATGATAAATAGTTTGTATGTTTCATCGAACGGTTGAGTTAAATACGATAAATTTTTGTTGAAACAAAATAGTACAGTAAAAAAATAGTATTTTGTTTATTATAACAAATTATTTTGTATCATCATAGTAATGTTTAGTTGAACGTATCGGACTAGATATTTTAGTAAGATGAAACAAATTTTGCGTGTTTCAACAAATTTTTTTTCTCAATGTACGAAAAGAACAATTTTCTAGAAGATGAAAAAATTTGGATCTAAAAATAATTTTGTTGGAAACTAAAAAATGATGAGTTGCTGTAAAATGTTTTGATATTCTAGCAATCAGTTTGACTTTCCAAGTAACAAAATTATTTTGACGATCCAACAAGAATTATTTTCAGATCTGTATCTAGCAAAATTTTTAGACCTTCCACGGTAAAATCGTTCTTTCTGTGCATTGATTAAACTCTCCCGGCATCTGGATATCTGGCGAAGTGCATCGGGAACCAATTAATAAGAGAATACGGAGTCCGCTTGAAAGCCGCTTAAATGCCTCGAGTACAATATAAATCTAATGAATTTTGTTTTCGTCAATTAATTGTAGGTTGAAATACATGACTGGGCAAACGTATAGTTATCGTCCGATCCATACTCTCCTCCGTGATATCGCAATTATTACATTTATTTGCGAACCTATGGCAAAGGCGAATCAAATTTTGCCAAAATCAATAGAGATTATGTATTTAAATTGACAACGATAATCGCTGTTTATCTGCTCACCAGTCCAGAATGTTTAATGTAACACGATTGAACTGCGAATAATTAATTACATAATCAGTCTGTTTGATCGAAGAACAGTGAGGCTAACCACACAATGGCGTTCACCGTTCTCTATACCCGGGTAATGATACACGGCGGCATATCCTCGTGACACCGCGACCGTAAGCTTTGTTAACTGAACTCACACAACGCGCGCGGCCCGCGGTGTTTCTCCGATATATTCGACAGAGTCGAGTCCCGTTCTCGCTCCGAAATTTCGTCGGCGCGGGATCGTCCCTCCACCTCCCCCCCCCCCCTCACCATCTCACTCCTTTGCGTCAAGGAGAGAAAACGTAAACGAAAACGTAACCACGACTGGAGCTGCCGACTATACCATTTGTCGGATCCGTGCCATGCCACGCGCGTTTAGCATAGAAATCGCGGCTACACGCGCGGCATACGGAAACAACATAACCTGGCATACAATGGGAGCATCGTAATATAAGATTATAGGCGGTTACGCTATACGGGGCGAGGGGGGAGGAGGAGGTGGTTGGGGAACGCAGAAACTCGCGCGCGGCATATTTCTAACGAGGCGACGCGCTATACGTGCCGCGAGGAGCGCGCGCGCGTGGTCTCGATATCAGGGTATCGCGCGCCGTCTCGCGTTGCCAATGCGACACGTTCGTCCTCTTGCAACAAACACAACATCTCCAATGCATGCAAATAGCGTTAAGAATTCCGATTCTAATGCATTTAGTTATCTCAGTCCGTATATATATCTTTATTTTCGTCAATTTAGCAGCTTTGTTTTGATGGCAACAGAGAGGACCTGCGCTATTTTTAATCGCGCAGACATTGTGTTCGTCAATTTTGTTCTTCCTCTGTTTATCGAGAAGCTTCGAGCTTTTGCATCACATTGTGAGAATGCTGAGTAAAGCATTATTTTCGCAGAACTCAACAGAGTCCACAAATAAATAAGAGAAACGTCGTCGTGTCATTCATTTGACTTCTTCTTCAGCCAGTCTTGAAACGCTGCACGATTTTACGGAGCCAATTTTATAGGTATTTCACGTTCCGTAAAATCATTTAATTTCGCCTCGCTCTCAATCCGAAAGTGCGGCGGACACGCTCCGCGCGGTGCGCAGAGTCGCAGCTATTTAACCAGTTTCCTGGGCAATTCCCGAATTAACTTTTTCCTTTCGATTCTCCGCAGCAACGCTTCCGTGGAGCGTGGCGTAACGTTAACCGCAGTTTTAAGCCCGTGACGTGTGTGTGTGTGTGTGTGTGTGTGTGTGTGTGTGTGTGTGTGTGTGTGTGTGTGCGCGCGCGTGTGCGCGTGTGCGCGTGTGTGCGTGTGTGCGTGTGTGTGTGTGTGTGTGTGTGAGAGAGAGACCTGAAATAGAAAAATAACATTGGGTGCTTTCCAATTGCTTAACACATTTTAACACAAACGGACACAGGAATGCACAAAGTGTAGCGTTGTGTAAGATTCAATTGGAACAGAATGTGGACGGTTTCGGATAGAGTTAGATTAATTTTTTAATACCATGTT
>NW_012027415.1:157540-199090 GCF_000956235.1 Wasmannia auropunctata
GATGTGTATAAGAGACAGTATATAAAGTAACTGTAAAAGTAAATATTAAATTAGTTACTATAGTTACTTAAAAAATCTAATTGTAAGTTAAGTTACAGTTACACATAGAAAGAAAGTCACAAAGTTATGTTACAGTTATTGAAAAAAAAGTAACTGTAACTGTAACTTCGTTACAAGTAACGAGTTACTTCCCAATCCTCGGTTTAACTGATCAAAAAGCTGTATACGCAATAATTTCGTCCTGTTTAATAATTTCAAAACGGATATATGTATATATATCTCTAGATGTAAGATAACGTGGAAACTTTCTCCCCGAGCGGCGCAATTTCCGTGCTTATTTTACAATGAACGGAATTATTTTTTATATACATATGTAGTCGCGTCAGAGAGAAGCGAACCACATCGCGCGCGCGCTCCGTGACAGTTCGATCGCAGGACGATTTACAGGACCGCGCGCGCGGGAAACACTCTATATAGGTACGAGGGATTCCGCGGCAATTATTTTCTTGTCGCGGGCGGATCGCGGCAATTGTGCACCATCCGCGCGCGCGCACGAGGGAAGATCGAGGATACCCCGGCCCCGGGATTATAATAACAATGTCGGCGAGACGCAAATGGAAATTAAAGCCCTTAGCATCTAGATGCCCTAGCCGCGCGCGCGTGTTGCATACGCACGCGATGAAAAAGCGGGACGGCGGAATCGATATAGGCGGGCGTGCACCTAGTAGATACCGACACGCGACGTAAATAATTTGCCGCGACGTTACACGATTTCGCGGCGGAAGGGGCGCTTTTCCCCGATTCGAGCGGCCGACTTATCCCTATCCTTTCCGTTTCACGGCGCGTGCCGAGAATAGCTCGAACTATACAAGACTATACAAAAATATCTCGCGACGAGCAACGCAACGCAATTTAACCCTAGATATACACACTGGGGACCCCAGCGAAACTTTCTCGGTTTGGCATTTCTGAAATTGGAAGGGGAGGGGTTTGGGATATTGATGTAAAAAAAAAAGTTTGGGATCTCCTCAGTAGGAAGACGTGTTGACGCGCGGCAATTGTCGCTCAACAATCGAGCAGTGAACAGATGAAGTGAGCGTGGGGTTCCCGCGGGTGCTTGCAGTTTTGTTAAAAAATTAAAATAGTCGGATCGCCAAATTTTTTTGTTACTATTTCAAGTATGCAGCCCTTTCAGAATTTTCCTAAGATTTTTCAAATCGGTCTATAAAAGATACGATTTTTTTGAAAAAAAAAAGGTGCTAAATCGAGATTTTTTCGCGTTTTTGAACTTTCCTTTTTCTTTGAACCCGTATATCTTGGAGCTACTTTATTTTATCGACTTTTAAATATTATGGGCTTGTTCCTTGGTCGATTCTCTATCGATTGAAAAAAAAATCATTTAAAATATGTCCATTTTTACTAGAGTTACAGTAATAAGTATGGATGGGGTCCCCGGGACCCCAGTGTGTATACGACGTCGTCAAAAAAATTGTGTGTATACCTAGGATTAAAAGTCCATCGGTGGACGCTGCCGTCAGGTAATCGCGCAGCAGCGTGAGATTTTTCTCCGGGGTGCGAAGTATATACCTCCTCGTGTCGCCGAGGGAATCGCGTATCGAATTTTTAAATATTTATAATTGAATTAATTAAAAAAAAGATATGACGTATCGATTTTGCGCGATATTTGAGAGTATTTAGTAAAATATTTAATCAAATGACCGTGTACCCCTTTTTTCTTTACCACACAAAAGCGCCATTTGCGGAATTATATTTTTCAGCTCGAGTCCACGGTGCGACCATCGATCCGCGACGGGTGCGTGACCGCCACTACTCGTGACGCGGGCCGAAAAGGTCTCCTCGCCGCGCTACCCCCCTATACGTACAGGCGAAGGGAGTTTTCGCCCGAGCCGAGCCTCCGTCGTGGTCGCGCGAGAGAAATCGAATGACGAAATGACAGAGGGTGCACGTGGCACGGTCTCGATCGTGTACACGCGTGCGTGTGTTGTCCCCCGCTTGTCCACCGCAAAAGGTAGTCAAGTGAAGAGAAAGAGAGAGAGAGAAAAGGAAAGAAGGAAGAACATCAGAGACAGGCGGATTTGCGAAGCACATGAGTGAGAGAGAGAGAGAGAGAGAGAGGAGGGGAAAAAAAGGGCGCCGCGGAGTCTACGGTGTGGCGGTGATGGCGTGAGGCGCCTGGAAGTCCACTCTCGGCAGGAGTGCAGCGGCTAACTAGTCCATAACCAGTCCGCACGCTAGTCCATAAGTGATATATTGGCACGTGAGACGAGAAGAAACGACGAGAAGAAACGAAGGCGGTTTCGACCGGCTCGATCGAGGGAAGAGAGCAATTAACCCTTCGGGGGGCGCGCGCGCATGGTGCTCCATTTCGATAATGCGGTCATTACGCGAGGTTGAATCCTTTCCAGACGCACCTCTTTCTCTCTCTCTTCTCTCTCTCTCTTTCTCGTTTCTCGCGGCAACTCGATAATTGAGCCTGCCACGATTTACGGTGGGTTTACAGCCTCGTACTCGAGGGAAGGGTTAGAGAAGGCCTTTCGACACGAGAAATACCCTTTTCATATCTTCATGTTCGACACGGTCGAACGTGTGTACAGTATGTACACACAGCGAGCAAAATTTGTTGTCTAAATTAAATTAACGTTTCGCGGGGCATTATGGAAAGCGAACTTCTGATATTATACGACGCGGGGAAGCTTTTTCAAGCGTTAAATGCACATCGTCTGTTAGTCGAGTACTCTCTCGAAACTTCAATTTGGGGTTATACTGTCCAACCTATCGACGAAGTCTGGCACGTATAGAGCGGCGCTATGGTATATATACATATACACACACATGTGTATATATATATATATATATATATATATATATACTCTTCAACTGCGTATCACGAACCACGGTCAATTAAAACAAAGTAGATAGTATATAATAGCGTATAACCTGATTAACCAAAGTACCGTTAAAGTTTCGCGGCGGAAGCATACCTATATATCCGGCGGGGCGAAATGTAATCAGTTCGACGTTACACGTCGAATACAACGTCGCGCTCGTATTTCTGCTCGCTTTATATTCACGTCCAAATTTGCGCAAGCGATTCGTCCTTTCCGCGTTAAAAATATCCAGGAAACAGAAGAGAGAGAAAGAGAGAGAGAGAGAGAGAGAGAGAGCGCGCGCGCGAGCGAGGAAATGAGGGAAAGAGGAGGAAGAGAGGGAGGGAAGGGAAAGAGGACGTTTAACGGACACGAGGGAGTGTATCGACAGCAATATCATCGGGAGTTAAGAGCGACCGCCGACCCGAACTATTTCAATTTTCCCCAAAAGTTCGATGAAAGAGGAGCGCAAGTAGCACGTCGCGCGCGGGCGCTTCGTATATCCGTGACAAGGGACCGCGTTTCTCCGGCGAGAGCGGATAATGGTGTTCCATATAGTTATATACTGTCCAAGTAATTATTTCGTCGCCGCGCAGACGGCGAATAATTGCGGCGACGATGCGACGCTGGCAGTCCCCGGGCGTCGTGGAAATTGCGCGAGACGTGCACGGGGGAGAGGAGGGGGGCAGGTCGCCGCGTAAGTATCGGATATCGATACCTCCGTTCATTCAATATTTGAGAAATATCGCACGTCGCGATATCTATCTGTCCCGTCCCGAGAGTCGCGATAAAGGATTCGACGCCCGAAACGAACTTTTTTGGGAGGAAAAAACGGTTTAAAGGAAAAAAAAGAAGAAAAAAACAGAAGTTTCCTTATCCGACTGAGGCATCCCCCTCCAAGGAGGGATGCGGAGGATCGAGGGATGCGACGAAGAGCGCGCGGAGGATTGAGGGAAGCTCGTACGCGGCGGTTTACAAACGACGAGTCGCCGAGGCTACCACCCCTGTGGACGAGGAAAAGCGTCGTAAAAGAGAAAAAGAGGACGAAGGGGGGATATCTTGAAGCGGAAAGGGATCTCGATGCCTGCACGGTGGTGCACGCTCGTCGTCGTACAAAGCCGGGAGGGGAGGGGGGGGGGAGGAGGCAGGAGGCTCCATAGACCGGACAGCGGAGCCCCATAAATCCAAGTCGCCGTTGCAACGAAAGAAGCTTGTTTACCGTTTTTACTCCGGACCTCTCATCTGGCTTCTCCTTTCACTCCGCGTGCGTACGCGCGCGCGAGCGGAGTTTCCCGCCATCTCACGCGACCTTCTTCCTGTTTCCTATACCTCCCTCCGCCGCTCTCAATGTCGATTCCCACCGGGATATCTCGTAATTTCGTAAACTGCCCCGGTCGCATTATATCCGCGCGATCGATTTATCCCTGATCTATACAAGTCAGGGACCGGTAATGCTCTGAATGCGATACATTCTCTCGTGCGACGAAGACGTCGGACGGGGTGTTTTTTTTCCCCCCTCGTCGTTGACGAGCGTCGTTTGGAGCACCTCCAACACGTCATATCCCGTTCGTAAAAAATAAAAAAAATATAAAAAAAAAGTATTTCAGGACAAAGTGGTGCTCCTTCTCGACGTAACAATTATGTGAAATAAATCATTTTATAATTCTACACGCGTTCTCTCCTCACAAACGATCGCCACTTCCTTGAGATCGGTCCGCGTGGAATGTCGGAGCCGCGGTAAGAACCTCCGCGATCCACTTAATGCGAAGGTAGGTATCCGCGTTTCAATAAATCGCTGGAGTTGGGATGGACTGAGAGCCGGAAGTGGCGAGGTTCAGAAATTGCCGGGTTGGCGCGAAGATGTGGGGGAGGGGGAGGAGGGGAAAGGGAAAAAGAAAAGAAATACACGAGGGGGAGGGGGGGGGGGATTGGTCAGTACCTACAAACGCGACGACGAACCGGACGAACCCACATCAGTGCTGGCAGGCGGGACGCGCATAAAAAGCGATATACCAACACGCGCGCGCGCGCGCGCGCGCGCTATTCGCGGTTCGAAGTACCGTAAACCTCGGTCGTCGGAACGAGAGGCACGTTTCCTGTTTTTCCTACCGTGTTCTTGCGGCTTTCGCTCCGCCGCGCCGCGCCGCGCGATGGGAGTATCTTCCGTATAGACGGCACTCCCCGGACTTTTCACGCGGTGTCCCGCGACGCGCACGTTTTCTCATCCGCCGAATCGAAATATCTCCCTCCCCCTCCCCTCTCGCCCACCCGTCTTGTTCCCCCGGCCACGTTCTAATTCGCGCCAGCGCAGGTGAAACAATAACTTTTTTACGAGGCTTTTATCTGGCGAGAGAAAAAACTATGCTATCTGTGTATAAATAGCGCGAACGGACACGCCAAGAACCCCATCCTATATATATTTTCTGTTTCCAAATGCAACTTTAATGCGCGGCGAAAACGTATAACGGCGGCAAAACTCTCGGCGCGGGAGAGCGAGAAATGTTAAATAAATCGCGTACATTTTATCGATTGAAACTCGCGGCTTTAACGGAGTTTGTTTAACGTATATCGTTCTATCAAAAGCACGCGATATCCGTTCCTCTTCCGCAGCTATCCCGCTCCTCTCTCTTTCCACAATCGTCACCGTTCCGCCAATTTTTTTGCGGTATACTATACGTATACTTATGTACACACCACGAGAAAAATATATCCAGCACCACACCTGCAATCTCGTCGTCCAGAGATTAACTCTCGTTACACCACATTGTCCCAAATAAATCTCGAACAAAATAAAAGCGGCAAGCTATACTACGGCTATTTTTCGGCTAAATTCCCGCGAGACAAAAAATAAAAAAAAAAGGTAATCGCTAATGAGTTGTACGAATGATGGCCCCGTCGGTTGAACGACATTATTAAGCGGAAAATAAAATCGACCGTTCACGCGCGCGACGAGTATACAGCCGCATGGAAATTAGCATGAATATGGATGAGCGTTGCATATATATGTGCGCGTACTTCGCTCGCGATCACGGCCGAGCATAATGTTCGACTTGGACGAGCGAAAGGGGAGATCCAAGCGGGGAGGAAGGGGGAGGAAGCAAGAGAGGGACGAAGGAGAAGGGAGGGCCGTCGGCGGAGACTGGCAGGTGAACCGCGAGATTATTGGCCGGGAACTGAGCGGAGTTGGCTTAGAAATTCGACGTTTGACGTCAGTATATGAGAGACGCGCGCGCGTCTCCGCTAAAATGCACGCGCATCGCGCGCGCACCATCTTCTCTCTCTCTCTCTCTCTCTCTCTCTCTCTCTCTCTCTCTCTCTCTCTCTCCTCGAGGGACCCCCGAAATAGAATGATTAATGCCCGCTGAACGCCTGTAAAATTCGATACCTGGTATGCGAGAGACCGCGTCCCCGTTTTGCTGCAGACGGCGAACGTCGTCTCTTACGGTACACCGGGCGTTGCTTGGCCGCGACGCGACCCGCCTGCGAAACCGTTTCCACCGTGAACGGAACGAAAGAAATGCGTGCCTGAGGAAATATGCAAAGTGTATACGCGGATAGACGAGAGGAATTGGAAAGCCGGAAGAGAGCCGGGGACGGGTACGTGGTTGCGTGGTAACAACGTAGCCAAATAGAGAGTTCGCCACGCAGCCGCGATCTTACCGGGAAAGGAGCAACGGTGGACTAAACATGTCGAGTGTACACGACGGCACGATGGAAAGATACACGGACTATCTATTCGTGAGCGGGGGAGGGGGGGAGGGGACTTTGAAACTCTGTACAAAAGTATCTGGTGGAGACGGCACACAGTACTGAATACTCGCGAAACTACCAGAATCCACAATTTGCGACGCCGATAGACGAGCCACCGGCCAGAAACTTCAGCATCGTTATATTCGTCGGACATCAAAGAACAGGCCGACGATTAAATGACGAGCGATGTTTACAACGCGCGCGAATATCATTCGCGGCACACAGACAGACGGGCTCTGTACTGAGATTTCGCGCTAATTTGTACGTCGCGCAAAGACGTTTTCATCGGCGATGACCTATTTACGACGTTTAAACGTACAGCCACTTTAATAGGATTGTCCCTTTTGTACTTGACGTAAATCGAGTTAAGCTTTGTGCCGGCCAATAACTGGCGAGGCGACTCAGATCGGCCGTGTAATATATAATATGATAGCGTCCTTAAAGATATAGAATAATTTAAGAAGAACGATTAAATGTACATTCGTTGTACAACCGTGTATTATTTAATTGTTATTTAATACACGCTATTTTATTAATTGTACATTGTTATAACTCATATTTTAATTAAATATTAATATTTCATTAAATTAAATATTACGTATATTTGATCGATGGTCAGTTCGTTTCAGCGAAATGCAATAAAATATCAAAAATCGCTGAAAGCACTTGCAAAGAGAACATTTCGTTTCATCGCGATATACGCAATTAAAAAATCATTTTTTTTTTCAATGCAAATATAATCAACCTGGAATAAAACAATATTCATTGGAGAACAGAATAAATTGATATTTCGGATCTTTGTCGAAATAATTATCAACCTTCGTACGATCGTATCTATCTTTCGGAAGACGAAACAGAAATCGATCGCCGCGCATGCGTTTCTGCGGCTGACGATCCAATTATTTCCATAAGGCGAGCATCTAACGATCTTCCACGTTCCACGTGCATTCCCGCCCGTTCATCCATCCAACCCATCCATCTATCCGTCCATCCATCCACCGCCCATCCATCCATCTATCCATCCATCCGTCCGTCCGTTCGTTCGTCGTCCGACCGTTCGTTCGTCCGGTCAGCCAAGCTTAAAATTAGACTCTATGAAACGAACAAGCCGGAAGCGGACAAGACCGAGCGAGGCTAGTACCAAATTTATTTAGCGCGAGTGTGAATTCCATTCCGTGTCCGCAAATTCATTCATTCATCCATTCGACCGGTGCGATTCGTCCGAGACTCACTCACTCACTCACTCACTCACTCTCTCTCTCTCTCTCTCTCTCTCTCTCTCTCTCTCTCTCTCTCTCTCGGCGGAAAAATCCCGGGCGTTTATTCCGACCGGCCAAAGTTGGCCAGAAAGTAATTATTTGCCCGCGATATTGTTCAACGTTTATGCGGAATTGTACGCTCTCTCTCCTTCTCTCTCTCACCCGCGCTTCGTTACGCGCATTTTGTTAGACCGTCCTTGATTAATATTACGTAATATTATGCCGCGTTTTCGGGACGGGAACGAATTTTACGATGATGCCCGGCGTTAATTACCGCCGGTGGCGGGTTGTTTGCAGGGAATTTCCGCGTAACGGTCGTAAATTTGTAAACGGGAATGGCGAATTTACCGTGCAGAAATGTTTCGCAAGTTTCCGCGCGAGAGACACTTTGCCGTGTCTCCATGATTTATCCAGTCCTTAATTCTCCGGTGCAGGAGAAATTATTTCAACGCGACGCAATCTAGCTCGGTGCGAGAGAGACTATCCGTCGAAGCGGGTTACTTCGTTTGATAAACGTCAACAATTTGACGCGACCGCATTCTTTCGGGGAAGCGCCACGTAAGAGGGCAATAAAATTTTGCCAGCCAAGTGTAGAAGTGAGATGATGGCGCGCGGTTAGAGGATTAACAGTACGACCTCTAACGCATTCCTCGCCGCGATATCGTGAACGGGGAGTGCCGTGGAGAAGAAAATCGTTAGCCCGCCGCGCCTGTGGAAACGTGCCGAAGCTCTGACATCCAACCGAGTTGCAACAAGAGTAGCAATTAGTCGGGAAACGCAATCCTCAAAGCCGAAGCCGTTTACGCCATGGTTGTCGACATAACAATAGAGAAAGAGAGCAGAGAGCTCGTAAAATTATCGATCGTTAGCGCGAGACGAAACACGTCGCGTTTCACCAATCTCCGTCTTCCACCGAAGTCAGTTGATAATTAAGATGATGCATCGAGTTTATAGCGTGCCAACTTTAAATATTCAAAAAAAAAAAAAAAAAAAACGTTTAAGGCGATTCTTAAACTGAAAATTAACTCCAAAATTGTCGCTGTTTTATCGACAATTTGTGAATATGTATGCGTGCGATATTGATGTAGTAGTAATGTGTTCATGTTTACTACCACATCAATATCGCGTACATTGTAACAAATTTTCAAGCGCTTATAAATCTTTTATATTAGGCATTTAAGCCTAATTTTATATACACGGAGAGAATTTTATTTTAAAATTTACCCTGAAAATCATGTTAATCGTGAGACAACATGGTATTTTGACGAATTTTGTGTGATTTTCACTATTTTTTTAAATATATACTACAACAAATTTATTGTAGTGCACATTAAAAAAAATAGAGAAAATGACATAAAATTTGTCGAAATACTATGTTGTCCCACGATTATTTTCAGAGTAAGTTTTAAAAGAAAATTCTCAATGTATGAACTCAACATTGTTTAGAGTTTGGATATTTTATTTTGCAACTCAGGCTGCTATCATTTTGTACTCTCTAAAAGTGAATCAATGAAATCTTCACTAATTGTCAGTGTATATTATTTTCCAGTGGAATACTTAGAACTGTGATAAACAATGACTATTTCAATGTCGCTTCAGTGATAACAGACTGATTCAAACAGTGGATATCATTGAAGAACAGTGAATTTCACTGTCAAACAGTCAAATTCACTGCCCTTCGGTGATATTCACTATTTAAATCAGTATATTATCACTGAAGCGACATTGAAATAGTCACCGTTTATTACAGTTCTAAGTATGTCACTGGAAAATGATATACAATGAGTGATGATTCCACTGTGTAATTCATTTTTAGAGAGTACAAACAAACTGCCAAATTTTCGTACAAAGCAAATATTGGCATACGTTGATAGATTCTAGACGTCATAATTGGACTATGAAAAGGTAACGGAGAAATAAAGTAAACAAATTTGTTTTTCGTTTTCAGAATAATCTCTACTAACCTGAGTTACATTGATGTCCTTACCTTAATTTTATACTTTAATTGTGAAAAAGGATTATTAAATCTTTAATTATGTTAATTATGTCAAGAAAAATAATCACATTCGGTCGAATAAAACAGTCGCCTTAAGTGCGCCAAATATATTAAACCTACGTCTCATCTTTTGCGATAAACATGTATCGCACCGGCGCACTTGGGATTTCAAAACAACGGCGCGATCGAGTTGCGGAAATACCGCGAAACCGCCGAGTGCCATTGTTCGCGTTTGCTGATTCCACCGTTAAGGACTGATTCATTCGGCGCCACGTCAACTATCCTATTTCGTAGCATTAGGTTAACCCTCTGCGGTCTACCTTACTCGGTGCACAGTGGTGGTTATGACGAACGCGCGCACAGGGAACCTATACCTAAAAGGGAACCGCATCGCGCGCGAACGAGGATATTCGAAACGCGTGTCTCGCGTATCGCGATCGCGAGTAAATACGACGGAAATAACATTGCCGCGAGACAAAATGCACGGCGATGCGTGATTTTTAATCTCCGCGGAGCCATTTGTTTTCGCAAACTTCGCGTTCCAGCGGGTCGTCGCGGCCGGGATGACGGGGATGGCCGGCGGTGTGTAATGGGAACGCGATGGGAGATGAAAAGCCCCGGAGATGCACGCGAGGCGAGTAACAATGTTACTGCTGGTGCGGAGGGATACGCGGCGGATCGAACGGTGAAAAGCGAAACGTCGGAGGATCAACGGGGATTTCGACTCCGTCCTGAACTTTATGTTACTCGCACTGGAGAAAATGAGGAAAACGGAAAGTGGAAAACGAGGAGAAGGAAAGTGCGAGTGAATCCACGAATAGATACGGACGAAAGCTAGTTTAATAATCTGATTAAAAATTATTTAAAAGAAAAAAGTATAAAGCTACCATTTTTCAAACAAAGCAACTGTAGTCTATTTAATTATTAAATTCGATCGTCGAGAAACGAAAAGTAGGGGAGAGTTGCCAAATGCGTACAGGTTTCATAAATTGTACCTCTTCAATATTTTATAGTTCCACTTAATAGAAGCAACATTTAGTAAAAAAAAATGAAGTAAATAAGAAATGTATAAAATAGACAAAAAATTAACAGGTTTCATCTTGTTTTATGCATGCTATCAACATTTAAAAAAATCAGATACAATTGATGTAAATTTTTGATTAATTTATAAAGCTGATATTAATGTAACCTTGCAATTTTTAATTAGTGTTATTTTTTCTTAAAAGAAAATTTGTTATAGAATATTTTACATTCATTGTAAATACATATTTACAATTATTATAAAAATTATATCAACATTTTTATCATCTCTGTCAAGTTTCCTAAATCGTACCTAACCTAACCAGCATAAAAGTTCTTATGTCGTATCGGTACAATTTAGTAACACAAATATATCTTTATCTTTAAATCACATAATATAATCAACATTATTTATCTTAACACGATGGAAATTGTTCTGTAGCAAGTCTGTAGAGAAAAAAACCGTCATCGAGTTGCGCAAGCAAAACAGCTTCTGTTTAATAAATTACAAATAAAGTAGGTATTAATTCATGATTTTTTTTATTGATCTTGTGTTTTTAATTATTTTCATTCATAAATTCAATAGTTTAAAAGGAGGTACCATTAATAAAACTCACAGGTACGATTTAGGCGAATCCGGTTTCCTGAATCGTGCTTTCTGCAGCACATTACAGAAAAGCTTAAGCAGAATAACACATTAATTTGCTGTTAGCAAAAGATTTAATATGTAATAATAGATGCCTTAAACGTCAAGCTATAATTTTTAACGTTTGCATTTCGAATAGTACCAAATGTGAAATATAACCAAAAATATCTTAAGTGGTACGATTTCGGCAACTCTCCCCTATATTAAAACGATCTCCAACGTGGGAATGCCCAAAAGCCTGAGAGAGAGAGAGAGAGAGAGAGAGAGAGAGAGAGAGAGAGAGAGAGAGGAATTTGAGAATCACTGATTGCTTGCAGTAGGGCCGAGAGAATCGTGCGCGAAGGATGAAGGAAGGCGCAATAACAATATCGCGTCCTGCCCTTGCCGCATGCAACCAGGGGGTAACGTCCTGTTACACCAGTCTGACCACTTCGCGCGTTCCCTCTTCCCTTAACCCTTCACCGCGTCCCCGAGTGCGCGCGGACCGTTTTGCTTTGCACCGGCCTCTCGCTTTCGCCTTCGCCTCGCCGCGCGCCGCCAGGCCGGGCGGGCGAAAACGTCGCGACCCGCTTTTCGCTAATCGCAATCCCATTCAGCGCGCGACTCGTTTCCACCGCACGTAAGCGGCGTAAGTTATAGGGGCGTGCGTGTTCCCGAGAAGATCCCTCTCGCGCGAGTCATCGCGAGGGAAGTATGTACGTATATAATGCGTAGCGATGTCCCGTAAAGCGCAAGGTTAAAGTAAGGAAGTAAAAAAAAATTGTTCGTCAAAATGAGTAATCGTTAACTTACCGATAATGATGTCCGCCCTTGCAGTCTCCGCGGTGAATCAGCACTAAACCTGCACAAGCAAGACAGAGCGATGGTTTTAGTTCTCGCTTAATATGCGTACGCACGTTCGTATTATTATTATTATAATTAACGTCGCGCGAGCTAACATCACGTATCTCTTAGACCAATCTTAGTGCTATTGTGCGCGAAGGAACGCAGTAATTAGGATATTCTCCTCCCCCTTCCCTCTCCCTCGCGTCTCCTTGCGCGCCTGTCTCATCGCAAATTCCGCATTGTTAATATACATGTTATATATTAATATATGTTCCACATGTTAAACATGTTATCTGACTTATCTGAGTTGGACACTTGTAAAAGACTAATAACGAAGTAAATATCTATTGTATACTTGCAGAATAAGCCAACAATAGTCTTTCTAGAGATTTCAAATGCCATGCGCCACTGGAATTATACATACGAAAGCCTGACGTAGTAAAGGCTGATGCATGCGAAGTTGAAATTACGCGTCTATTACGTGGGCATTAATTAATCAACAAAACATCGGCGCGCATCGGCGGAATGGAATTAATTGTGTTCCGCGGCGCGACCGGTTCGCGCATTTTTCTACACACAGCCGGCCGGCGCGCGGCACGGAAAAACGCGCTTCATGCGTCCCACGTCCGGGGCGCGCATCGCGGCACGGTCGTAAAACCCGCAGCGCCGAGACCACGGGTCGGGTATCGCTATCACGTGCGCGGAATTAATTATAACTACTCGTCCAACTATTTATCGCCGTCCGGAGAGACGGAGCCGACGCTATAGAAGTGGGCCATAAACGTGTGGCCCTTTCTGAAAGAAATTGCAAAACCGCCGGGGGAAGGGGGGAGGGCGGCGGAGATAAATCGTCGCGATTAACCAACGCGCATCTCTCTGGAATCTACGCGCGAGGTCATCTGCAGGCTGACCCGCATACCGCCGCCGCCGCCGCCATCGGCGGAGGGTGTCCTTATTAAATCCTCGCTTGCCTCCGCAAGCCTCGCCATGCATCTACGAAGCGGCGACGAAAATAACGAACGGAAACGACGAGTTTAACGTCGAACGAACGAACGGGCGAAGAAATTGAAATTCACGACGGGTGTCGGAAGGTGACGAAAAAAAGTAGCTCGTGGCGCAACATAGATCGTAGTCCATAGATCGACAGCCATTTAAATGCATTCGCACTTGATGCAAAACGACGGAACTGCGACGTTAAGAACGACCGACCGCGTACATACTGCGTGCCCTCGCGCGGCCCGAAGTCCCCCCAAGGACTGAACCGGGCGCGGAACCTTGAAGCACTGCGCTAGATCACTGTCACCAGGTGTAATGTCGGAGAACAAACTTCACTCGCCCGGCTACACGGCTCGCGAATCACGATCGGGCACTCAAGGCTGAAAATTCCAGACGCCCCCTCGCCCTCCCCTCCCCCTCGTCCCGGGATAGGTCAGGGACAATGAACGTGCCAAACGCAGCAGCGCGCGGCAGCAGCTGCACCCGAAGTTCATTCAACTTTCCCACACGAGAGTTCGTTCTTTTATCCACCAATAAGCGGCCGCGGCGCGTCGCCGTTCGGGAACGACACGCGAGATTCACGACGTCTCCTACCGCTTTTTCCGGTTCTTCGGCTGTTTTTTTTTTTCTTCAGACCTGCGAAACGCTCGGCCGGAAGGAGGTCGATCGAACGGCGAACGAACCTGGTGAAGGAGGCGACTGGAGCATCAACCCGCCCCGGGATATCCCAAATGTTCGCCTCCTGCGAGACTCTCAGCCGAAGGATTTTCTTTTCACAGCGAGGCAGTTTCGCGCGAGCGTTAATCTCCTCGCGGTGCGGACGCGATTGCGCCAGAACTAATACTAGGCCGAGAACACGAGTAAACTTCGCCAAGTGGCCGAGAAGCTCGTCCACCTCTTCCTCGTCGCGAGGAGCCGCGAGTACTGGTGGGGCGAATCGCTCGCGGAGGGAGACCGTAGACTCGGCCGAGAAGAGAAGCGAGGAGAGGAGAGTGGAGAGAGGAGAGGAGAGGAGGAAAGAGTAGGAGCGGCGTGTGTACGACTGCTATACGCGCGAGCGATGTGTGCGCGGCGCGGCGCGGCGCGGCGTCGAGCTGCAATGTGCACGCGAGTAATGCGGATGCATCGCGATGCGGCGCGACGAACGGAGGCGAAGGATGCGGAGAGCACGGGAGAGAGACGGAGAGGAAGAAACAGAGCGTGCGAGAGCAGCGAGAGGGAGAGTCAATGAACGAGATTCTCTCGCGAGATCTCGCCGCGCGATGAGAATTTCACGGCTGCGAAGACGATCCTCTCTCTCTCTCTCTCTCTCTGCTCCGCGCGACCCCGCGCGCGAGGGGTCACGCGCAATAAAACTCCAGGGTTCTTTAGGCCAGATTTTCGTGATAAGAGAATCGTGCGGTGCACGAGTGCCGCGAGTATTTTCCCAGAAGACGCGCCGCCGTCCGTAAACAGGGACCGCAGTTGTTTATACCGAAAGCGCGATTACGTCGCTTACGTGAGCGGCGAACGCTGACTAACCGCGACACTCGACACCGACAAGATTATGCGCCTCGACGAATTCATCGACGGAGAATGCGACGCCTGGCAGAGACAGGAGATGCGGCGAGAATACGGCACGATTATTGGACAACCACGGCAGAGAACGTTTTTAAAAGAAACAATTGGCAAACTGATAACAAAAAACACAAATTCGCGAATTTCTATTAATTAATTTAACAGGAAATTCAGAACTATTGTCTACATTATTAAATAATAATAAAACTTAATTATTTTTAATTAAAAAAAAAATTAAAATTGACAAATTGTGATACAGAGAAAATGAGTATGTTTTACCTACATTTTTATAGAGCCATGTAAGTGATTAAATTTCGATCACTCTGATCAACTTTAAAATTATACGCAAAATCTTGGCGGTCATAGAGAAGGATGCAACTTTGATTCTTTCTTTTTCTAGCTTAACCAGAGGCGTTTCTAAAATTTGAAACTGAACGATACGACGCGCGAATGAAGGCTCATTTCAGTTATTTCGGTGCCGCGAGATCGCGACCGATGACGAAAGTAACACACTCGCGACTCCGATCCGCTGGAGCACAGGGCCCCTTCCCCCCCTCCCCCCGCCGGGCGCGGAGGTGTCGGACGGCGCACGTTTCGACGTACCTGCGACATACCTAGTAAGGTACCAGCTCTTTTCCTCGCCTTCGGGACCACTCTCGAGGAGAACCCGCCGTCGGCGCCGTCAGAATTCTGCGTCCCGCTTATCCGCCGCTACGGCGAGAACACGCGACGCGGAAAGATATAATGGAGATATCCCGTGATCCCACGGCACAGAGCGGAGCGGAGCGGAGAGGGTCACCGCGCGGCGCGAAATCGCGGCGAGGAAACGGGTTAGCCCGATGCACGGCATGACATGGCATGCGTGTCGCCCACGGTGCGGCGCGTATATGACGTGGCGTGCGTGCGGAAGTATATCGATCAGCTGACGGTCGGGCGGATACTGGGCCGCTTCGCGGAATTCACCATATTGTTGCGTCGGCACGCATGCGCCGAGCCCTCGTCCCTTCGTTCTGTCACTCTCTCGTTCTTTCTCTCTCCCTCTCCCTCCCTCCCTCCCGCCCTCTCTGCCTCTTCCTCTTTTCTTCCCTTACTTTTTTCTCCCTCGCCGTCATTCCCGCGGCACCCATCCCCCTCCCCCCCCTCCCACCCGTCTACCCCGCGGTACGTACAGGGTGATTCAGCAGGAAACCTGCACGATGTATAGTTCCGGTACACGTTCCAAGGGGATAGGAAGAAGATCGAAATAATCTACGATGGGCTTGCGCGCATCCGTTTATCGATAAGAAAAACGCGATCTTTTAAGTCCCGCGGACAACTATAAAGGGGACGGCTCCGGAATGAACGAACGAAATCTTCGTAGAAAATTCTCGCGCTTTAAAAGGTTACTTTTTCGACGACAGAAGCGCGAGAGAATTAGCGAGTTTTGGCGCGAGACGAAATTGGGGCTCGCGTTCCATGCGACAACTTATCAGTGTAGAACATAGTATCAGTGCGGTTTTCGCGAACATCCGGTTACTACCCTCTTTTAACCCGGCCATCCACTCTCCCCGCCCGCTCCTTCCATTTCCCAGGCGAGTATCCCGGGGCTTTTTCACATCCATACGTCGCTCTTCAATATGCTAATAGCTCAATCCTACTTTGCCACGCCGTCTAAATTACATTATCGCATTACATATAAATTTCTCTCTCTCTCTCTCTCTCTCTATCTATCTATCTATCTTCCTCTCATCTCGTTTTCACCGTGCTTACACATCCCCGATTTTACAATGCCTCTTCCCATCGCGTACTCGCCGCTCGGTACGATCGCGCGCCCGAACGACTTTCTCCGATTTCTACGTTTCCGCGTTTCCCATTTTCATCGTGGCCCCCCCTCCCCCTCCCCCCCGGTAATACGCGCAACTTCAGGAAACCCCTGCGCATAGTCATACGAGAATTGTGTGCACTATGTACGTAGGTATTTTATCGTCACGCGAGTCACGCGGTCGAACGTATATACATATGTATAACGAAACATACGGACAATAGGATCGCCACGATTACTTCCCTGTTAATCACGAGACGACCCGCTCTCTATGCGATAATTGTACGCGAGAAAATATGGGGGAAAAGGCGGTGTGTCTCGGGTATCGATCCATTCCTCGGAGGACATTTCGCTCGGTATCGTCAAGGCTGCCGCCGATCAAAAGAGTTGTCGCCTCATGACGTGCGGACTGATTAATATTCGGCAAATATATATATATATATATATATATACGCGCGACAATCCGCGACGTTCGCCATCGATCCCCGTTCCTTTCCGCGTTTCAAATTACCGTCCGTCCGTTTT
This sequence comes from Wasmannia auropunctata, assembly GCF_000956235.1. Taxonomy (NCBI): domain Eukaryota; kingdom Metazoa; phylum Arthropoda; class Insecta; order Hymenoptera; family Formicidae; genus Wasmannia; species Wasmannia auropunctata. The sequence continues at coordinate 174,804 of NW_012027415.1, forward strand.
CCATTAGCGCACGCTCCGCCGAGACATTAACGAACCGTAACGAACGCGCAGGAATTACTTTTTGGAACGACGATAATGCAGCTACGCGGCGAGATAAGCGCGGGAACGGTAGAAAGCCGGAACACACACAATGTTAAACATCGGCGAAGGAACTCTGCGGCGTCTAATCAAGTTTTTTTTTCCTTCTTCCTCCTTTCCGAGGGGAAAAAAAAAATCGATCTCAGCGTGCGCGGTATGTGTGTATGTGTGAGCGGAGCAAAAATTGGCGTGCCGCAATTACACGTACTTATACGTTGTCGAGAATGGGATCAAGTTCGCCGCTCGATAGAGACGCCAGAGGAGCCCCCCGACGGGAGCAACGTGCACGGGCGCGTTAAATAATTACTGGTATCAGTGGAAGCGCGCGCGTATAATTGTCGGTTATCGGCAGTAAAGCGTCGGCACACGGTTAAATAATGATCGGCTCGGTTTATTATGGCGATTCGAGAATGACAAGAGACACGTCCGACCCGTCCACCGCGAGGTGGGTGACGGAAGCGGAGACGCTTCCGAAAATAAAGAAACGCGAAATAAAATATAGCGGGGGGGGAGGGGGGAGAGAAAGAGAAAGGACGCGGAACGAGAGTGAGAGCGGATTCGCTGCGCGATGTACCGCTGATTTCACGGCTGAGACGCGCGCGCGAGGGATCCCGGCGGTCACGCTTCGTGATTCTCCCCATTCTCTCTCTCGCTCGCTCCCTCAGCTTGGCTCTCCTCTCGAGCCACGAGAAAAGAAACGGAAAGCTTTACTTCACTCTCGTGTCGAAACTGGTTATCCACGTCGGGTAACGTGTTACAGCGACTTACGTTAATCCCGCATCGCGATGTAACGGTTTTACGTTAATTGAATTCTCCCAGAAAAGCGGCGCGAGGGAAATTTAATAAGCGTTTGGGAAAACCGCGTCTCTCTCTCTCTCTCTCTCGTCGAAGCGACACACCGATATTCGCGTCTCGCGTATAAATTATACTTTATCTCGCGAGATATACTCGTAGAATGCAATGCGTGAACGGGCACAAGGTGCCGTGCTAATGTTATTCGCGTTTTCACGCGTCGCGCGACAAAAAAGGCACTGCTGCTGGCAATTATACTGTCGTAACACCAGGTAACAGGATCACCTGTATCCTCCGCGATTAAGTAATAGTAGGTACTAAACGAGAGTTACGCGATCACGCGCGAAAATGCAGATAATATGCAATTTTAATGACGCCTCGTTCCGATTTCATTTAGCCGTCCAGGTGATACATAATTGAAAGCGTGTCACGCGGGATACCTTTCGCCGCGGTTTGCAGAATCGTCGCGCGTTTCCGACACTTGATTATCATCAAGTGGATCCGCCCGAGGCTCGCGCAGGATATAAATAGCGAATCTAATTGAATGAAAACGGCACGGAGGAGAGCAGTTAGCTTTTCTCGGGCGAGCCGAGGCAATCGCGCGGGAAGAGTTCCTTCGCGCGTCCCCGGAATCTCATTCGAATGCGGCGCGGGTGCCGCCGAGGACCGGAGTCGGAACGCGATATCTTATCCTTACGCGATCGGCCGAGGAAGCATATTTTGAATGCACGAATTTCGCACGGCGGAAAGGCGGAATGGAGAAACCGGAGAGAGGATTGTACGTATCCCAACGCCCCCGAGACCCGGTCTTTCACAGAATACGCGAGGAGAGAACAATGGGCGATCTTATCGAGGTCGATCCTTGTACGCGAGAGTATAGAGAGTGCGAAGCCGGCTCGTAATTAACAATTAAAATTTAAAAAAAAGTATCCTAGTAACGCGATAATTATTAGCGCAACTTGCGCAACACAGTGTGACTCGCTACCCTTGAAATTTATATACGCGTGGTCGTCGTTCGCACGACGGGAGATTTATCGATCCGTTTATAATTTATACGCAACAGAGAGATTAATATATTCAGTGTGATAAATTAATCGTTGTCTATATCGTCGAAAACAACGCGTAAGACTCGATTTCGCGTGGCCACCAACTTCATCGGGCGGGGGATTTGGGGGGAGAGTCTCGCGAAGTTTGCGAATCGGATAATTCTCCGAGTAAAAACGAATTTATCAACTCACCTTGACACGGAGGTAAATTACTCTGTGATCAACGCCAGCTTTCCACCCGTCTGAAACACACAAAACACGGACAAAGTTACGACCGGTTCGCCACAATTAACGACGAGCGGGGCCCCTCGACAAGACGAGAGACTGTCCGCCAAACCGTCGTTTTTGGAAGAGAGACAACGCGCACGGTGTTGTGGAACTTTCTAAGCGAAAATTGCGGCGCACTCGGCGTTACGCACTCGCGGTGGCCACAAACAAAACAACACGTCGCGAGAGAACGCACAGTTTATTTTCGTGCCAATAATCGCGCTTAGATGTTATTGACTCGAACGTATTTATCTCGGTATTTACCTTTTTTAACGACGTTAAAAAAACTAACCCCTAACAGATCCTTACACACAAAATATTATTTACCTAAGTTCTAAGAATCGAGAAGCATGTCTTGATTGTTCAGAAAAAAGTCACAAATTCTGCACGGTGCGAAAAGAGAAATAGAGATACGATATATATCGTGAAGAGTGCACGAGGTCGAATTTTTGGGATTAATGCGTCACTTAATCGCGAGCGAGACAAAAAAGACTTGTCGAATTTTATTCTCCCGATGTGTCGCGCGAGTTTTTCTCTCCGAGACGGACGAAGCCACCTCGGCGCCGAAACAACGGCATGTCTATACAGACGGGAGTAGAGAGCTACAATGGCGTGCGATAATGAAATAACTTAATTTCGCTCCGGCAAACACATAGATCAACCGAGAGGGGTCGGCAGTGACAGTGGTGACTTGCTGGTAGTGGTGGTGGTGGTGGTGGTGGTGGTGGTGGGTTGAAAGCGAGCGAGTCCGATGCAAAATACGCGCCCGGCCAACGAAAAGTGTGCTGAGGCTTGAAGTACACTGTAATCCACTTTGTTAGTTTGCGATCTGCTGCTCTAGGATGTATCCTTTTCAACCGGACCACGAGCTCGAGCCGAGTCAATCGATTTGAGTACCCCTCGAGAGAACATCGAAATGCGAGAAAATTGAACAAAACCAATCCAATCATTTTCCGAATCAATGATATTTCGAAATACATGTAAAAAAATAAGTATTTGCGAAATTCTACTTTGATTCGGCTAAAGGATTGGCTTATAGAAAAGGATTGGTTTCATTCTAGAGATTTACAGAAAATACAAAAGTTATCTTATTACAAAACATCTTTTCTCTAGCATCGAAAGATAAGAATTATTAGGAAATAAAATATTTTAACAAAAATTCTGACCAAAAATAATACAGCTTGTAGTAATAGTTACATTAGATCGGCGTAGTTTTTGTGCAAGAAGAGATGACAAAGAAAATTTGAGAGACTGTATATATCTTTAGATCGTCCTAAAATGGAATATGAAGTGAAAAACTAAGGATCTAAAGATATCAAAGACATTATTTTCAAGACAATCAAAGGTATTATTTTAAAGCTAGTCCCGTTTTGCATTCAGCTAACAGTGTGGTGCATAGGAAAACCATGTCGACGAGAAAGCGACGGAAAATCCAGCGGATTTTGTCAAATTGAGGGGTTACACGGATCACGAGGCGGGATACAATGTGAAACATCAAGTGTGCGTCCATAGTGGCGTGCGGTGGCCGTGTTGGATGGCGAGCAACCGTAAAGCTGATTGTAAAAGGACCTTACACAGAGGAGAGGCTCGGTAACGATAACCGAGAGATACGACACAAAATCCGAATCGTTATCCGAGAGTCGCGTCACACACGAAGGAGAAGAGGAGCGAGATGATCGACGACGACGGCGACCAAGTTCGATGTGGACGAGGATGATGAAGAACGACGGGCACTTCGCGCCGCAGCAGACCGATGTGTTCTCCACTTGGTGTGTCCACGTCCATTTGTGGGTCCCGATGGCCTCGAACTGGTCTCTTATCCCCGGTATCGCCCAATCAAAAAACCGGCAGCGTACCGCTAGACGATTGGTCGGGGCACGGCCACCGTGAAGACTGCAATTGGTCAACCGGCCCGTGTCACCCATGGTTACCGTTTGCATCAACAACATCTACGGTCAATATTACACGGCTTTGCTATACCCGCGGCCCCGTGTACGTTCTCCTCCACGTTCAGCGGTCCCGCACACAAGCCGCGATTAACACCTACGTAACCCTCCCCCCCCTCTTCCCGAGAGGGGGCGGAATTCTCGAGGGCAACCGCTTTTCTTCCACCACCGATCTCTCCCCTGTCGCTGCTCGCTCCGCGAGCGTTTCTCCCTATCCCCTCGCGATATACCCAGCCGCCGAAGGGCTTCGAGAAAGTTGAAGGCGACCGTCGCCTGCACCGTCGGCGTAAGGGTTGCAAAAAGCCACCGGTGCCGCGGCATCGCGGGCGTGGGGCAACCCTCACAACATCCAGCGACAATTATTTTCCGAGCTAGCTCGCAACCTCCTTATCGCGACCGCGGCCGCCGTCTTGGGATACACCACGGCGCGCAGCTTGCGATAGAGGAATGTATTTACGTAAGGATAATCTTGGCAATTAAGTCGGAGCGACAGGCTAAGACTCGGGAGGATCTACCAGGGACCGCTGAATCCTATTTTCATAAAGGAAATCCTCCGCTTAGAGCGTTCGTAGACTCGCGCTTTGTATCAAAGATTCACATTTAGGATACATCCTTTGTACGTAAGCGAAAATGTCGATCTTATCCGCCCTCACAACTTCCACGAATAATTCTTCTGACAAGCTACGATAGCACGGGCAAGCTATTTAATAGTCAGCGAAAGATTTTTAACTCGAATAATAATGGTAATAAAAAAATACGTTATTTAAAACGAAATAAAATTGTGATTGTTTAATAATAAAAAGTCGATGTGTAACATTCGTGTAGCGAATGCATGTGTATACGTGGAATAAAAAAAACCTAGGCATTCCATGTTTTCATGGAAAAACGCGGAATATATTTTCGCCGTCGCCCGCGCACCAGTTTCCATCTCGTACCATTTCGCGCATGTATATATATGGAATCTCAGTTCCGAAGTGTCGCACAAACGGCTTCGTCTTCGAAGTCTAATTGCCACTTTAGCGATTGTTGGGTTAATGGTATTAGCTTCGGCTCTGGCTACGTCCCAGAACTCACTGTCAGCGCTTCGACCGTCGTTCTGTCTTATTTTGAATTAAGCCCGCGCGATGGAGATACACAAACGAGCGCCGTTAACGTTAATTGCTAATTTCGCAACGTACGGCCACAAGCGCGAGTGTAAATACCCAATTGCGTTTTCCCATAACCGGGCGAAACACCATTCGGTGTGCATATGCGTTTCCATCCCGCTATCGAATAAATTTAGCAGGCAATAATATTACAGCCCACCTAACGCTAATTGTATCGCAAGTTGTATCATTTTCATCCTAACGGTATTATATTTATTGATCATTTGTGCCTCGGAGACAAATCTCCTTGAACTGAATAGACTGTAGAAAAGAGAAGTCCCGCTCTACAAATAAAGCGTTTAACAACGAGCTTAATATAACGAGCAATTAATGTAATTCGAATCGATGTATAAAAGCGCGAGGTGCATCTGCGGCATCTGAAGATCTTATTACTGACCCGAGGATTGAATGCCGCACGGAACAGACGCTACTAGAGACGTCGCTCCGCCGTTCGTCTCAGATCGACGAACATTTGTCACGCGGATCGTCGACGTGCCTCTTCGCGCCATCGAAAACCACCCTGAAGACTCGACGAGAAAGCGGTTATCGAGCACGACCCGCGGTATTATTCGCGACTTTGGAGAGGAACCGGAATGCCTCGAGGCAGGGAGGAGGCAGAGGGGGGCCCAAACGCCGGGCATGTCCCCGTTCGACGTTCGATTATCCGCGTTATCGATCCCTCCCGTCCCTCTCGTATTCCTCGATTCCTGTACGACGAAATGAGCGCGGATGCGGGAGACATCCGGCACGGCGGTTTTTCCGCTAAAGCGATGCTATATGTCACGCGGTCCGCCCGTCGCAAAAACTCATACATTTGAAGTCCCGAAATACCTGAACGCGAAAGTCAGTAATTGTTACAAGAGTTTGTTAATGAATAATATTAATACAGCCGACCACTCGATATCTCGAATCTCAAGGGAAAAGCTAAAATCTTCGAGTTAGAGAGTTTTCAACTTATCGAAATTCGAATAAAAGAGGAACATATGAAAATTCGACTTACGGAGACTTTGTACGAAAGTTCATAATATTCCAATTATAATGGCGTTTAAACAAAAAAAATTCAATACTTTACAGTGAATTATTTATTGTATACATATAATAAATGTAATCATAAAACAATACCAGGTTTAGAGATGTAAAAAAACCGTTTTTTTCTAATAGAAAAAAACATTAGAAAAAAAACGTGTTTTATTTAATTGAAAAAATAGAAATTTAGTTTTTTTTCTAATTCCGATAGCATGACTAATTAATTGTAAATAGTATTTATATAATTATACACGGAAAGAACGATTTTGTTGAAAGATCAAAACATTTTGCTAAATATAGATCTGAAAATAATTTTTTGTTGAATCATCAAAAGTAATTTATTGGAATATTAAAACTGATAAGTATTGTATAAAACGTTTTGATATTCTAGCAATCATTTTGACTTTTGCACCAAATTATTTTGATTATTGAACAAAAATTATTTTCAAATCTGGATTCAGCAAAATTGTACTTTCCGTGTACAATTAATTTTAATGTGATCTATATTTAACTTTTACAAAAGGAGAATCGTTTTAATTCTTTTTCTAAACAGCTTTTCTTTCAGTAGAATTTATTATAATTATTCATTGAAGTCCTTACTTCAAAATATAAACATGAAAAATTAACTTATATTAGGCAAAATATAGATATTAAATAGATAGCTGGAAAAAATACAAAATTTTGAGAAAAAACAAAGCGTTTTTTCTTTAAAAAAATATAAAAAAAAACAATTTAGTTTTTTTTCTATTTACATTTCTAACTAGGTTAGTTTACTCATGATTACACACTGCAGCTACAACTTCCAATTATAGAGGCAGCGACAATACAAGTTTGACTCATAAAGGTGACTTCGACTTGTATAGATTTTTTTTACTTTAAATTCGAGTTGCAGAGGTAAAATACATCTAAATATCTGACAAATAATTCGAATTAAGGTAGGTTTTATTTTGATTTAAAGAAATTAGGTTTTCCGCAGCGGAGTGGAAGGGAATGAACAATTTCTCGTCTTGTAGAGGTTCAACTGTATTTCGCAAAAAAATAAAATATTTTAAATCAAAGTCAGCATATATGACCTACGATAGATCATACGGCGACTTTCAGCCTCTGATAGATCATTTTAAGTTGTCAAAACCCAGATGTTTATTTGAAATCGAGGTTCAACTGACAAGCACGGAGTAAATATCATGGTAGAAAGATGACGAATGAAAAAAAAAAAAATTAAATATTCGTTTCTGACAATACCATAAAATCGATACCGAAATACAAAAGCGGCACACAATCCGCTGGAAGAAGGGCGACGCGTGATAAATAATTCAGAAATTAGATAATATCGTGCACGTTGCTCGTTCCGCGGAAACTGGTTCGATTGGTTTGCCTTGTTTTTTAAGAGGAAACCGTATTACCCGACACGCCAACCTTGTTGTCCTGCAGCACAATGCGAACGGGTTTGCCAATGCCGCTTGTCAATTAAGCCCACACGATCGCGTATCTTTTGTTCGACCTAATAAAATATGACAAGTGTCTGTCAAACGAAGTTCTCTTCGAATTTCTTGCCGCATCCTAAAATAGTGTCAATTTCCTGCAAACGTTCTCTATTCTTACATGAAGCAATTCAACCCTGCAGAGCTCAAATCACAAGCTCGAATAAAAACTACGGAAGACATAAAAACAATACGTACATTTATTTTTATCACATCAGATATTATTTAATGTTCGTCTAATAGGAATATCGTGATCCATTTTAAAGTTTAATCAATCCCTCCTCTAGGAACAAGCCTTACCTGTGATGTTAACGATATCATTAGTTTACTGACTCTTGTCGAGTTAGCGATGCAGCAGCGCGATCGGATTATAAAAACAAAATTAAGGCGTCACGCGAATCATGGTGCTTACGGCGCGGCGCGGCGCGGCGCCAAGGCGAGATTCACTTTGACGATGACGGACGACCGACTGTGAGAACATTTCTAAACGCGGTACGACAAACTCGGCGATTACGCGATGCATTTTCTGCATGGAATCGGGGCCGACGATAAATCCTTCATGGTGCCTAAGGGTTTTCATGTTTCTTATTTGCGAGCGCGCAACGTATCTTTCTTCCGCGCACGCGGAGCCATCAGTGAAATCACTTTAAGCACCACCCCCTCTCGGAGAGAGAGATAGAGCGTAATTGCGAAAGTTGGAATTGGCGATAAAATTGTCGCAGCTTGTTAAAATTTTGTAGGAAGTTGACAATTGCAGACACGCCTAAGAAATTCAAAGTTTATCGGCATAAGTGTGTGAATTGCAGCCCTGTTGCGCGTTTATATGAGGGGAAGGAGGGGAGGGCAACCATTCGCTAAAAAGTTTTAAAAAGTAAATCTTTATTTATACACGTTACATTAACGATCTCCGTCTTCTTCTTTCTCGACTTTTTGTTAAAAAAAAAAAAAGACATTCACATTTATTTATCAAGAAGTGCAGGATGCTGCGCGGTAAACGATCCTGAGAAGAAGTCACGGAAGTGAGTTGCGAAGAGACAACAATGCGGGAGAGCCAGTGAAGGTAGCGCGCGAGGAGAGGGTGATGACCGGAAAGGGTGAATGAACGGAAATCACGAGAGCGACTTCGACGTAGGGAAAGGGAGAGTACGTGAGAGAGCGCCGGCAAGAAGACGCGGGCAAGAAGGAAGATAGCCAGGAAGCGTGCGGAAAGAGAATTTATCGTTACCCGTAAAGACGCGCTTCGTTCTCCGTGTAGGCGCGTAGAAAAAAAAAACACAGAACGTACAGAAAACGATCGTGAGTCTTCTCCGTTTTCTTCCTGCGAAAAGTGTCACGTGGCCGGACCTCGTGGCTGCGTCATGACGAAGCTAACACGCAGCAAGGAGCACGAGCGACGTGTCTCACAGTCAACGTGATGACTCGAGGAAGAAGAACGCGAGCGGAAACGTGCGGCATTCTGACGAAATTGAAATCGCTGTGACAGAAGTTATATGGAAGATCCACGGGCGAACCGAGACGGATGCGAGTCACACTCGACGCGCTAATTTTTAAAAATTCCTGAACGTCCCCGAATTATAAAGACGGAGACTCCGTTTGCGTTACGCGCCGCGACGATCGACGTTCGTTCTCTCCGCGTCCGAGGGAAGAATCGCGCGGACACACCCGACCACGAAAACGGGACTGTCGGGTAAACAGCGCTCGTAATAAAGCGGCGGAATGTCCGGAGAGCGCCGGAGCGAGCGAAGAAGGATAGTCCATCTCGCCGGTCTCGTTCCCTTTCATTTAACTCGCAGTCCTTCGACACCGCGGTCCCAAGATGCCCCCGGGTCGTGAGAAAGATTCCTCGGATCGTTTTCATCCGAGCTACGAGGAAGGCGAGTATATACCTCTTTGCCGAGGACTGTTTCTCTCTTCCTCTTTCATTCTCTTCGTCTTCGCTCTTTCCCTCTCCGCCCCACCCTCGTACGTATCGGCGACGATTTTTTCTAGCTTTCAAAACCGGCTCCGCGCGGCGCGAGAGAGGACAATGGTCTTCAGCCATCGTGCGACCAGGCGTTCCACGCGAAAACGCTCCCATCGTTCACGATCGAACGGCAGTATAACCGCGCGGTTTCTTCGTTCCCTGCGGATCATTTCGCGCGAGGAGTAGTCCTCTTCGGAGGCGTTCTTTCGTTTTTTTTTTATACCACGAAACTTCCACCCCGAGGAATTTATTGCCACTGGTACACCGACGATTGCAGCCGTCTCTCGCGGTAAACAGATACGACGGGATGTTGTAATTAACCCTTTCGGCCTTGAGTCGTATCTTAATACCGCCGGTATATATATATACGTGCTGTACAGCCGCGAAGATAATTCTATTACGAGTTTACGTCAAAAGTGCTCGGGCGAGTTATGCTCACGTTTGCGGTCTCCGGGACCCGCGCGCTTTGCGAAAGTGTATACGCGGTAAAATCGCGTAATATCGCGACTTGAGGGAAAAGAGAGAGAGAAAGCCGATTTATCCGGCGAATCCGTTTAGATTGTTTAGAAGTGTAGCTTAGAAGTTACGAATTGCGAACGAGGTTTAGTCGTCCGAGAGATCTTCTGCACTTGGTCGGACCCCGCCCAATATTTCTGGCACGCGCTCGCCATTGAATCGCGGCCAGGTTCCCAGGTTTATTTTCGTCCCGATACGATATAAATATATGCACGCGAGACGATCAATATACGCGATTTCGAGAAATGAGAAAGCGTCATGTTTATAAAAAAAGAAAAGAGCCGACAAAATCCTGACGCGCGCGACTTTCGTTTTCGCCGTGTCGCGCAATTCTTCGGATATAACTGCAATTGTAATAATCGGCGTTTCCTTCATCCTTGCTCAACAGCAACTTTGCGAGCCACTTATCGCCATCGTCATCGATTTATCGTTGAGGCTTTATCGTATATTGCAGAAACGTGACCCGGAAGAAATCGTTGCCGCGATAATTTTCTGATCTGTAAATGTTGTTTAACGTTTCATCAGCATTATGATTTACAGCCGATTCGGGGCAGCTCCGCGAATGTAAGAACTTCCACTTATCAGCGATAATGATTTCCAAAGTGTTTTCTCGTTTCGACCTTGACTCTTGCAACGACGCTGCCGCGCCGCTGACACAATTATGCAGCAGCCACACACATCTTTTGCAATACTTCAAACGAAATACTTTAAAGTAGCCTACCCCCTCCCCCCTCACCTTTTTGCTCGCGCATTTATTCATTGGTATATTCAAACATTGCACTCTCTCGCATTATAACGTCAGGGGTATCGCAAACAAAAAAAAAACAGTGATAACCAACAAAAAGATATTCCTTTCAAGATGAATGAGATTTGCATCGCCTTTTCCTTTGATTGAAACGATATAACCGTGAGAACCTCGCGTTCCGCTCAATGTACCGCAGAAAATGCGGGAGGCTTGGCGTCGGGCTTTCCACTTTGTGGCGCGAGTTTCTCCAACTTCGGGGAAGGAAAGTGTGAAAATGCCTGTCCCCTCGTTCCATTCCCCTCCCCCACTTCTTCGCAATCTTCCTCATTCCCCTCCTCCTCCACCCCGTGCGAGCGAGCGAGCGAGCAAGCGAGCGAGCGTCGGCGTGCCGCGGCATTGACGAACTTAGAAGTTGCACGCGGCGGAAATATCTCACCCGGACGGAAAACTTTCCTATTAACTCTTCTCTCGCGAAATAAAGAAGAGAATTCTCCCGGGATACTTCGCGGCGGGGACGATTAGCGCCGCCGCCGCCGCGGAGCAGGGGACGGGGGGAGCTATAGAGAACAAATATTGTTTACGCCTTCTATATTATCTCGCAATCGCTGTCGTCCGTTATTAGTCGTGGTTGTACCGAGCGAGGGAAAAAAAAGCTGCGGCTTGACTCTCGACAGATCGTCGGAATAGTAATAAAGAGAAATGAAATCAGATCCCGATGTTGAACTACAAGGCACTCTTACGCAATCGAAAGCCGCCGCAGTCGTGGATCTTATTTTTTAGTTTCAGTAAATTTTTCAAGGAAATAGGAATACGCTTATTCGACGATTGCGATTAAAATTCAACGAGGAGGGAGAATTTTCCACGTGCGTGTGTGTATATATATGAAGATTTAAAAGCGTCTGCGTCTGATATCGTGAAACAAAACAAAACTACCCGGCGCTGTAATAATAAGGTATATATGCACATGTATAAAATACGGAATGCAAGCAGATGACGGTTTCCGAACGCCCGCCCACCTATCCGAGGCGAATATTACTTTTCACTTGGGTGGATTCGATATTACAGGTATAGAACAATCGAGAGAGTCTGCGAAAGCGGCGTCGGCGTCGGCGTCGGCAGCCCCCTCGCTGCGAGTCGCGCGGCCTCGGCGCGGTTGTTAGATCGAGGGTAGAGAATAGTAGAGAGCGGTTATGGTATAGTAGAGACCGTTCGTGGTATCAATATTTTAAGGGTGCACGTTCCTCCATCGATCGAGCAGCTTTTCTGCATAATTAATCGCCACTCCACCTCCCCCCCCCTCCCATCCCGGCACGTCGACTCTCACCGTCGAAAGCACCCCGCGCACACGTGTAGGTGTACACGGGCACACGCACACACGAGCGCACACACCGCCACCACCATTATATACCGACCACCCTACCTCGTCTCTCGTGCCTTTCTTTACTCTCCCTCGGCCGCGCGCGTATTTCCGCCGAACTGGCGAATCTCGGGGATCGAATCCGCGCCACGACGGCAAGTTAAGTGGATTTCGATCGAATCCGCGGCGCCGGGAGGTACCGGCGGGATGGAGGACGGTAGGAAAGAATTTCAAATGTTTGTTCTTCTGCAAAGGTCCCGCGGGGAACGCGCCGCCCGCCGCGCCAAACGCCCGGAGGGAGAGAGAGACAGAGAGAGAAAGAAAGAGACAGAGAGAAGCTGTTTCGGGAGAAATAAAGATACTTCTCCGTCTCGTTTGCCGGAAAACTCGGTTACTGTTTCGTTACGAATGCATGACTTATCGCTTCGGAATAATAAAGTTCGGAAAAGCAGATAGCCCGTCCCAGTTTCCGTCCCAGTCTCTCACCTCGAAAGACGGAGGCGGCGGCTTATTCTCCACCTTAGATTGCCTCGGTGCGGGCGGGCTGTAATAAAGGTCAGTCTTCTCGACTGACGGGACCGATACCTTACCGAAATCTGCCGTATAAATCTAAATTCGCGCAAATGAGATCGTCGTCCGGGACGATGTATCGCCGACTTAAATCTCGGGGGCCCATAATCTGCCGGGGCTAATCTTTCGAAACGAGGCTTTCGCGAAGAGAATTAAGATGTGGCGTGCGTTTTCATTATGCAATTACTTAAAAATTATAGCCAAATATCACGCGACTTTACCCTGAACGTAGATCTCCGTTAAGGAAAACTTTGCAAAATGTGCAATTAATTCTATACCTATTCCAGAGCAGCTAGAAAAGAATGTACATAAGTTAAGATCAATTTTCCCTAAAGCGGTGTCCACAATGAGACTTAAGACTTAAAATTAAAAAAAAAATTGACCAATCATAGTCGATTATTCGTCTCACGTGAGAAGAATAATCAATTGTGATTGGTCAATTTTCTTAAATCTTAAGTCTCATTGCAGATACCGCTCAAGGCGAATTCAAGGATATTCCCGTTAATTTTGTTTCTGCAATAAATTCTCCCGCCCCACTTTTTTCTGTGTGTCAATATGAAGCATTAAAAAGGAAACGCGCTTTGAAGATTCCAAATATTTGACTAATATACGAGGCAAACGTGAAAAGAGAGATGTTACAGGACCAACGTGTGGAAGTTCGCATGCCGGGCGAGCTGAACGCGAGCGAGACGGAAGAAGCTAGCCGAAGTTCAATATTTAAATCCGGATTATCCACAAAGGGATAAATTCTAAAGACCCAGAGTATGAGCGATGGTATCCCATCCCGTCATAATCATTAAGCCGGATTTTGAGCACTAACTAAATCGAGCTTCCTTCCTGCCGAGATGCCTCACGGAGGGGATACTAATAAATTCGCGGGTGCTTCGCCGTTTAAAAAAAAAATACAGATCTTGTTAGCTCAAAATCCGCAGACGAAATAAGCACAATAATCTCAGCTGTGTCACGACCACGATTAATTATGGCAGTCATGATTTTATTTAAGCTCGTAAAGCATGAAAAATTGAATGCGCCCGTTTTACTAAAAATTCAATTTTTTCCTTTCAACAAATTTAAATCGAGACGCGTAAAATTGTCTCAATTTTCGTTCGACGCAAATATAGACAATAGAATAACGTCCGTTCTTGAAACGTGAACTTTTCCACGGTGTAAACCGTCGTAAAAAGTATCCCCCGAGCCTATATCGTGGACTATATGTATCCGTGCATGCAACAGTGGAAACTATAATTACGCGAGAAAAAGGGAAAAAAAACGAGCGATCGAGAGAGGGCTTCGCGAGGGAGGTGGACGCGAGAGAAACGCACGATAAGGAGAGAGCCATCGGGAGCAGAGGTGGCCGGATAAGGAGAGCCGACTATAGAAGGGGGAGGCGATTGCGAGAGGAGGAAGACGGGGAGAGGAGAAAACGTTTAGAGGGAACAAGTATTGGAAAGAGCGAAACCGGCAAGAATGGCAAACTACTGTGAGACCATGCATCTGTCCCAGCATATTTGATATTCCTCCTCTTTTCCACCCTCCCACAGTCCTTCTATCCGAGCACCCTCTTCCTCCACCTTCTCCTCCGCCGTTTTCACTCGCATCCATATCCATCGCGGCTTTAAGTCCGCAGAAACCTTCCTCGAATCGAGCGTATATATACGCGAGGCGCAAAAATTCTACGCTGGAAAAAAAAATATTAGATGCGACAGATAATCACTTTGAATCATGATTAAGTGTCCCTCGCTTCCACAGCAAAACGGCGAAGTTTGCTCTAACGTTTTTTCGTCCAGACTGGACTTTCGCGTTACAATATATTTCTCATCACTTGTCAGGGAACGTGCAACGGTTGCAATGTTCAGCGAGATACGGCAACAGATGCGTGAAATTATGTAATTGCAGTTGTATACGCGCGAGGAAATATAATACCATAGAACAGGGCAGACACAATTACATGTTATTATTGAGCATGCCGGTCACGATTTAGAGGGACACGGCTCGCCATTTATACATCGTTTACCTTACTTCTTTTGAAAAGAAATTAATTGCGCTTCCCTCGCGTTCCCCTCCCTTCGAAAGTGGAAATGCACAACGTTTAACGTGGGATTTACCGCGTCGTCGGGTGCCGTTTTAGAGCGCGTGGCCAGTTTTTCATTCCGCTACCTATATTACAATACGACCGCCGCGAGGTCTTACCGTCGAAGTAATTTACTTACTGCCAAAGGACGTGGCTTGCGAGTGACACGCTCGACCCGAGCAAGGATTCAGGCCGCTTGAAAATTTATGAGAGGATATTTCAGGTATAATCGCGAGTACGCCACTGCTGGCGTTGTGCAACGTTGGCGTAGAGGAAGAAAAAAAAAGGCGGCCCGATAAAGAGACGCGCGTCTATCCATAGACGGATCATGTTTCCCACGCCGCGACACGGGGCACGGTTGCGAGATCACGTGATCTCGCTGTTGCACATCATAAATTAAACGCGCAGGTGGAGGACGCCGCGCGTTATAACGTGTGTAGGAAGGATACAATGTAATTTAGAGTTACATCAAGCGCGGCGGTCGTATTATATATACGAGCGGAATCGATCGCGGCGGCGGGGCGGTGAAAAACGCCCGATTCCGGTGAATGTAAATTATTAACCGGTCTTCTTTTCCATGGCGTATATTCCCGCGATCGGAGGGAATACACTTTCGCGTTTCAAGTGGAGACGCCTAATTACTAACCGCGCCGCGCCGCGTCGTAGTTTTCGTCTCGCAAAACGCTGCGCCTCGCCTGGGCGGGCGGAATGTAATGTAATTAGCTGGACGCATCGTGCGATCGCGCGCGTGGGAGGCGAGCTTAGCGGGACGATGCGTGATGTGCTCGTTAAATCGTAAATGAATTCGTTAAGCTTTTTCCATTCTACCGGAAAGATCGTCCGTGCACCTCCCATCCCGTTTGAGCCGACAGCGGCGAAGGAGATGAAAAAAAAATCAGATCTTTTCATTTATTGTTGTAGCATTTTTATACCTTTGTTATGCGCTCCTTCTTAGATAGCTACTAGGTCATCCAGCAAGGCCACTGTTGAATGTTGTAAAAAAAAAGTTTAACGAGGACGTGCGACACCATTACTATCTGCGTTAATGAGTGTCGCAATTAGAAACGTTATAAGTGGAGGATGACCTAAAACTGTACGACTCGCCCAACTGTAGGCTATATATCCCTGTTCTTTAAAACCGCTCCTATTCGCGCTCCAAAACGATTCGTTGTATCACGCGTTTTAATACCGGCTCGTCGATGCGCGACGTAAGCGCGAGATGTGCCCGTGCATTGATGTCACCCGAATAGCAAACATTTCGGATAAAATAATGCAAACAAAATAATATTTTATTAGTCGTTTAATTCAGGAACAAAATAATATTTATTAGCCGTTTAGTTTAGGAATTGGAATCTTATCGATCGTGTAGTTTCGAATTATTGAATTTTCCCCAAGTTTTACTAAGAGAGACGATTCCTGCACGGAAAGAACGATTTTGTTGAAAGGTCTAAAAATTTTGCTGAAAACAGATCTGAAAATTTTGTGAATCATCAAAATAATTTGTAAGAATGTTAAAACTGCATAAGCATTGTTACACTGAGGAAAAAATTGATGTACGAACTAAATTTGTATAGTTGTTTGATCCAATAGTTAATTCAACAATTCTTTAGCTGCACAAAGAAAGGTATAATTCATTCACGTCAACTATCAAAATTTTTTAATTAAGAATTAACTAAACCAACTCAATTAAATTATTTTGTTCGAAATACTAGTAGTACACGGAAAGAATGATTTTGTAGAAAGGTTTAAAAATTTTGCTAAAAACAAATCTGAAAATAATTTTTTGTTGAATTATCAAAATAATTTGTTAGAATGTTAAAACTTGCTATAAAACATTGCTATAAAACGTTTTGATATTCCAGCAATCATTTTGACTTTCGCACAAAATTATTTTGATTATTGAACAAAAATTATTTTCAGATCTGGATTCAGCAAAATTGTTCTTTCCATGTAAATATTTGTATTTGCATGCTATTTAGTTATCCAAGTATATTTGTTTAAATTCCAAGTATCAAACTGACTAAACGATACTGATGGGGATAATAAATAGTGGTTTTAATAGAACAGTTGAGTTAAATACGATAAATTTTTGTTAAAACAAAATAGTTTAGTTAAAAAATAGTATTTTGTTTATAATAATAACAAATTATTTTGTGTCATCGTAGTAACGTTTAGTTGAATGTATCGGACTAAATATTTTGATAAGATGAAACAAATTTTGCGTTTTCAACAAATTTTTTTCTCAGTGTATAAAACGTTTTGACATTCCAGCAATCATTTTGACTTTCGCACAAAATTATTTTGATTATTGAACAAAAATTATTTTCAGCTCTGGATTCAGTAAAATTGTTTCTTCTTTCTGTGTGAGTATGCAGAAAGATTTTTTTTCCTGCAAACTTGAAAATAGTTTTCCTCATCCTTTACAAAATGCTGACTCGGATATGAGTATACGTAAGAAAACTTTAAATTCTATTTATTCGTCTGCATCAAGATAGTTTGATGTAACATTGAGCGTCGCGGATCCCTGGAACAAACGAAGAGGTTCTCGGTGGCATACACACATACACGACCGTGACGATGCTTCCCGCGCTTGCAGGCAGCGAAGTCGCACACGTCACCCTTAATAATTCACGAACGGCTCTATCTTCCACCGCGAACTATTCCTGCTCGTGCCCCTTCCGAGGAGAGGAATACTCGTCAGGGGCTCGTGAAAGTCTTAGCGAAGTACGCAGTAAGAAGAACGACGACGAACCCAATGACGGAAGATCGCGCGTAAACGGCGAACCGCAATGCGGAACCGTCGACGCGCGATTTCGTCCCTCGCCACTATCTCGCCCCGAGTGCCGCTGTTAACAACACGAATCCTTCAAACGACTGCGAAATTACCCCATTTTTTTCATTTGTATTCCTCGATAAACTAAAAGCGATTCAATGAATCGTGAGACTTCATATAGAAATATAAGCATTTGACATTATAATACACACAAAAAGACCGATTTTACTGGAAAATTGTGCTAGATACAGATCTGAAAAATTTTGTTGGAAATTTAAAAATGATGAGCATTGCAGTAAAAGTTTTAATATTCTAGCAACCAGTTTGAATTTCCAACAAAATTACTTTAATGTGTGGTCGAACAAAATTATTTTCAGAGCTGTATCCAATAAAAAATGTAGACCTTCCAGCAAAATCGTTCTATCCGTGCAGATATAATATTAAAGAAATAAAATTATGATAAATAATCGAGAATTATCCGCGCTGTTTGAGTAAATCAAAGACATTAAAAAAAAATTCCATCGTGGAAGTAGATATATTGAAGAAGTTAACGAAGTATTACATTAAAATATATGCACGAAACACATCTTTTTCTCTGGCAAACTCGTAGACTCGGATAACGAGGAAAGGAGAAAACGAGAGGAAACGAAGAAAAGAAATTATGGGAAAGAGGTAGAAGAATTATTGCAAGAAGTCAGGATACTTCTCTGATATTCTACCGGACCATTCAAGCGCGATCAACTTGCGAGAAGAGGGGCTGGGGAATTTAACCCCTTCGCCGGGCGGATCCATTCCCGCGAACGAAGAATTCCACTCGATTCGCTCGTCCCGTAATTCGATTCATTTTTAATTCGGGACTAATCGTTCTCTCGGGGCTTTACGATTTAATTTACAGTCATCCGTATAGATAAAGAATTTCCCGACTCGCATTTACGTAATTCTCTTACGATTCGCACGTTATTTGTCGCGTTAATATGTAATCTCGTCTCGTGTAATTATAAAAGCCGGCTTAAGGTGGTTCTTTAGTAAAGTGCCGAAAATTTGGGGTGCCTTACCAGGGCCCATCCAAAATCACAAATATTTATATAATTTGGATAAAATATTAAAACTACGTGTATATCTAATGAAACAGCATGAATCAAACGATATTCCTACGATATTTCCATCTGGAAATATCTTTCTAAAAAATGGCCGATGACTTATTACTTTCTTGTGACCATTAGGTCCAGTTTCACAATTCACGGTTAACTCGATTTAACCGAAGTTCAACTTGCTTTATCTTTTTCCAACCTAAGAATTAAAAAGAGATAAACTGCAGGAAGTTAAACCGAGGTTAAAGTTAATTTTACATTTGTAACCGGGCCTAAAAATCGTAATTTTTTTAACTATTACAATCTCGTTTTTTAAAAGTCTTAAATCACGTTTGTGTGCAGTTAATTAAAGAAGCGTCTTTGAGCCCAATCTGTCTTATACGTGAAAAGTTACATTTTCAACATTTTTATTCTCTCTTATTTCATCGATAATCTACCCTGGAATTTATTTGCACACGTCAAGTCGCTTTATCTTTTTCTAACCTAAGAATTAGAAAGAGATAAACTGCAGTAAGTTGAACCGAGGTTAAAGTTAGTTTTACATTTGTGAAACCTTAAAATCGTAATTTTTTAAACCACAATGTTATAATCTCGTTTTTTTAAAAAAGTCTTAAATCATGTTTGTGTACAGTTAATTGAAAGTTTCCAGGCCCAATCTGTCAGTATAAGTTATACGAAAAAAATTTCATTTTCAACATATTTCTTCTCTTTTATTTCATCGATAATTTATTCTAGAATTTTGCACACGTCAAGTTCGGCTCTTCAACTTCAATGTATAAAAAAAATTAGACATTTCTGTCGTAACTCGATTTAACTAAAAAACCACCTTAACTCCGGTCTTTCTCTCAGCCGGAGCAAGTACAATGAATACGGCGGGATCATCCTTCGGCATGTTTCCCAATTACGGCATTCGCCTTTTGTTCTCACGAGTGCGGTGCTCGCGCGCACTCCGTTGAATTGTGATGGCGCACAAGCGCGCGCGCGCGCGCGCGCGCGCGTGTGTGTGTGTGTGTGTGTGTGTGTGTATACACACGGCTATCGGCCGCCGAATCGTGCAAGCGAACACTACAAAGTACACAGAAAGAACAGGGTAATCGAGACGCTATATTTAAAGACGAGTAAAGTTGGCGAAAGGGCAAACGGCACTAAAATAACTGGAAGATACGAAGCGTCTCCAATGTGCGTGTGTATTCGCAACCTCATTCCCATCGATTAACTTTGGCATTTCAATAGAAATTGTGGAAATCGCGCGCTGTCGAGGACACCGCAGCGCCTGTTGTACAATATATAATCGCATACCGGCTCTCTATGTGTGTACTCGCTTACGTAATTCTATGCGACATGACAAGATAATACCTTCTGGCTAAACGCTTCGTTAACGCTTCGTTTCAAGCCTAAACGTTGTAAATGAATTCTAGTGCTAAAATAATGTACGTCCATTAAATAACGCACAACATGCCTACTTTAGCTGCACTTACTATTTTATCTTTGATTTTTTAGTATCGACAATAGCGTGTATAATATTCTATAATATCCGCGGCATGATTTTATTTTAACAAAGTGTTCCATGAAGGAAGCGCAAGTTTCGCTACATAACTTCTTATCTGCGCTCGTCCCGCGCTGCGAGAGATAAAATAATTTGCATGCAAGAGAGATAACCTTTGAAATAGAGGTGTTTAATGAACGTCGTTTAGAGGGCGAGTTTTTCCCTTTTTTTTTTCGAGAATATTACTACGCGCGACACAACGTTACTTCGTGGTGCTGGTTCCACCGGTACTAGCGATCCCATGCTTATCTAAAAGCAGAGACAAATCTGGATCAGATACAGCTGGAGTTGACCATTTAATTACTCCTTCGGAGTAACATAACACGCGATCACGCGAGCCATGTTTAGGTAACAAGCTCTGATTATCGAAACAAAGCGGCTTATAGGTCGTTCGTGAAAAAAAGTTACGTGGCGCGCGCGCGCGCGCGCGCGCGAGAGAGAGAGAGAGAGAGAAAGAGAGAGAGAGAGAGAGAATTTGCACAAAATTTCACGGCGCATTAATGAAGATGTGAAGCGACGCTCGACGCGCGTCTTACAGTATAATCCGAAGAATTTGGACCACTTTGGGCGCCTATCGCGCAGCATCGCTTTTGGTCCCCGTGCCAAGATCGCACGGAACAATGAGCGTCGAGACGCGCCGAGAAATCCCTTTGGCACCGCCGCTTGCTCTGCCACGCAGCTGCCACGCTAACTTGTGAATTGAATACTATACCCATTGATATTAAAGTCAGTGAGGTTGTTACAGCTCGTGTTGTATTATCAGCTCTCTTGGCGAGAGTTCCAACGCAGATGGAATTACGGAAATGTATAACACAACGATTCTATTACCAAATTCACGGAAGGGGCTTATCAAGGGTCTGATATATAATACGCGTTTGCGTCGCGCTGCGCGGCGTGGAAATAATTCTTCGTTTTGTCTGCGATCGATGCGGCTGCGTCGACGAGAGATGGTCGGCGGCGGTCGCTCTCCTTTCTTTCCGGCCCGCCGCATCGCGTGCGTTGAGGACGACGCGAGGCGAGAGTCCGGTGCAAAGGAGAGGTGAAAGCAAAAGTTTCATACGTGCGCAAAAAGCGAGAGGAGGATGTGCTCCTCCAAACGGGTCACCCGGTGCCAAGTTCAAGGTCAAGTGCAACATGCCCGAACGCGCAGCTACCGCGCGCGCAACGGACGCATATTTGCATCGCGATCGCAGAGGCCCGTGACATCTATACGGAGAGCCCGCGCGACACTGAACGCCCACGTGATCGGAGCGGAATTCGAGGCACAAGAAAAAATATTCTCGATGGCCTCCGATTTAACGATAAATCCAGTCCGCCTGGGACAAAAAGTAACTTTCTCACACTCTTTGTGATTCAATAGTTATTGGATTAATTCTTTCAACGATTGATCTCTTTGATAACCAATTAATTGTACCTATATAATTAAAAATTAATGCCCTGTCACGTTCGCTCGATTATCTCAATTGCAGTTTAAATCACTAAATCACTTAGATTTTATCACTTAATAATGTGTAAAGGAGATTATATAGGCCGCGCGAGAATATGTTTGCACGAAACCACTTCCAAGGCCAAGCGTTTCCATTCATCGGTCTTAAACACAACACGGTCAGACGATCGCTATGTGCCGGAAGCCCTTAATTAAAGCGTGTCGGAATGATAACAGAAGCGACAAGAAAGTCTCTTCTAACAGCCTTCAAGGAAATATAAGTGTGTTTCCAATACAACCCGTAATACCGGAGCGCTGTATCGACCCGTTATTCGACTTGCCAGGGAGGGCATTTAATAATCGATAAAAAAAAAGAAGAAAAACGAAAACTACACTTGACTGAAGCGACACGTATTTTCTACGTGGCTTACCTACGTCTTGTAAAACTGCTTCCGCAGACCGACGACGTCACGTTTGACGTGGCAAATTGGCCTATCAATTCGAATTAAGCCTAAAAGACGCTCGTCGACTTTTTTACGATCGCGCCCATTAACCGCGATTTGCACGTGGCTCTCTCTCTCTCTCTCTCTCTCGTCTGACAGGCGGTTCTCAGAAGATACCTTGAGCAACAACAGCACCTGGCATACAGGCGATTCGACCCGTGGTAAGTCTTGCCCGCCGCGAACTCGTTACGTAAAACGACGACGCGAGTTGCGAGGCACGACGACGACGACGACGACGACGTGTTCACGTTACGTTAGAGATAGGGACGAGGCGCACTTAGGTGCTCGATCTTCCTCGAGATTTTCGGTCTCGGGTTCTCTTACCTGCCCCCGAATGGTTAACCGCTTGCGTAATCGGAGAGCGCCTTATGTGTATTTCTACCAACGTAGATTAACTTGAATCTAGGTTTAACTTACTTTGTATCTTTTTCTACTTTTAAAAATTAGAAAAAGATAAAAAGTAAATAAAACCGTGATTAAAGTTAATCTACATTGGTAGAAATGGACATTAAGAGTTAAGACGATATATACATCTCCGCCGTGCAGCGCGCGCGCCGCGTTATGCTGGAGTTCTTCTCACAAACGGCAGCCTTCTCTCGTACGATTCGCGCGTTTTTTACGACCACGGGAAATGGAGAAATAACGGTAGCGATAATGAGGGAAATAAGGGATAATGAATAACATTTACGCGCGCGCATAACGTTGCAGCGGTTTAACGCAGATCGGGGATCGCGCGCGAAAGTAACTGCGAATCGATAACCAATTTCTTCGCGGGAACGCACCTTGAAAAACTTGTTGTGGTTACATTACGTATAGGATCGTAAATCACTTTTGTGCCAGCAAAGCGACCGTCAGATTTAATAAGCGCGCTTCTCCACATGGGCGGTATTAATCCCCCGGTCGGACACACGCCGCTTTCGAATCCTCTCGACTAATCCCGACACGACGGTGATTTTTGTTTCAAAGCAACACGGCGACACGCCATCAATATCGTCTGCATGATCCTCGTACTAGTCACGCGTGTAAAACAACATCTGCCAATACATCAAACTAATCCTTTTCAATTCACACTTGACTCACGCTCAATACATTACATCGTGTGATTAACGAGATGCAGAATCAGTCGGCTTATTCAACAACGGCTTTGATCAACATTTATGAGAGGAGGCACCGCACTCTCGAAGTCGACTTTCGCATCGACAGAAAGAATAAAACAAAAAAGCAAAAAAAACAACCTCGTGAAAGGGTACGAGCGGATATGTACCGCGATTACGAGCTGAATTGGCATAGATTGAGGACGCAGACTGCCGTACGCCGTTTATTAAAAACATCACGATTGAAAGTGGAAAACGCGCGACGCGCAATTAAAAGCGGAGCGCGGGGCGCGCTCGGGAGGCAGCGATAAAATTCCATTCGGCGTCGCAACTCGCGAGAGGCGAGGAATTAACGGGGCGAAGTAATCTCTCTCGTAACCTCGCGAATGCCATAAGAGCGGCGCGGCATCGCGCGTGGAAGGAGGAAAAAACATCAGCGACGAAGAACTCACGCGCGCGCGCGCGCACGCACACACACACACACACACACACACACACACACTTGCGTGGCGCGCGCGCGCGCGCGCGTGTGTGCCTCGTGCTGCGTATAATGAATATACAATGCGTGCGTGCGTACGTTTCATGATTCGCCTCGCGCGCGCGCGCGGGGAGGACCTAGATAGATCAACACCGGCGGCGACGGCACACACAACCGCTGCATTCCATCCGTCGTAAAAGTGCACGCGGAGCTCCAAGGACTACGAGTTGGCGAGCAAGAGGAGGAGGTGGCGGCAGAGGAACGTGAGAGGAGGCGAAATTCAAAAAGGGAAACTCCGCTGCAGAGGGACACGACGAGGAATGCCGGGCGTTGTCGCAATCCTCTTGGGCAATCCTCTTCGCCTCCTCCCCCC
>NW_012027415.1:199110-220927 GCF_000956235.1 Wasmannia auropunctata
CCCCCCCCCCCTCGCAAGACGGCGGCGTATACGGAACGTAATTCCACCATCCTCCCGCGCATCGTCGTGGAGCTAATTACGAGCATCGTCGCGTCGCGAAATTAGTTTACTAAAAAAGGGGGAATAAAATCTCTATTAAGAAGTAAATGTCGCGCGAGCATTTTCGCGAGAGTAGGTACTCGAGCGACTTTCGGCGCGGGATGGCGCGGTTCCGCGATGAGAATCGATAAAGATGCAAAAGTAATCGCCGTTAATTTATGCGCTGCACGTTCATTATCATGCGAATTATACATTCGAAACCACTCTGACTTTCAATGCCTCGGCACAATGAATAGCTAAATAATAGGTATAATATATGTCGCCCGGCGCAAATAGTGCGCGGCGAGTGGATGTGCTGCAATCGCGCGAGATCCGTGCTATTAATGAATTCTCGCCTGTCATTGGTAAATGCGCGCTTGATTAATATTCTTATAAGTGGAATTGTAAATAGGATAGAAGCGCGAACTGTGAAAGAACTGCCTCGCAGATGTTACGCGACCTCCGCCGAGATCTGACGTGAGGCATTTGCTTATTTATCGGAGGAGACTTAAAGAGCGACGTCGAATAAATCTAAAAAAAAAAAGAAAAAAAGAGAAGACGAGACAAAGGGGAAGCGGAACAGCGAAATGTATATAAAGCGAGAATGATTTGAACAGCTGTCGAGGTAACACCTTATCGGGCTGACTACAAAGTTCCATCCCATTTTAGCTCCGTGTCATTCGCACAAAGCGGTCTCACTTTACTTCGGCCGCCCGTTTTCCTCGGACAGATGGTTAACTAGAACGCGACGAAAGTGTGCGAATCGATGACACGTATCGTTTTACCTCGCGGCCCCTGCGCGAGGAGTCGCTGCTCGCAAAATTGTCCCGCCGCGGGGATAAAAATTCAATTAAAAGCCGGATATTTATGACTTGCGGACACGAGCGAGAGTGAGAAAATAAAATATAATCCGTCACCAGACTTGGCTTTACTGCACTTTACCGCCACTTTATTTTCTCGCAATTGCCTTATTAACACCTCGAATATCGTAAATAAGAATCGTATTACGAAGAGGGAGGAGACGCGATTGCTGTAAAATACGCGCAGTTACTCCGAATAAGTCCCGCGACGCATTGGGATTTGAATCAATTAGCGAGTAAATAATTCTCCATTTTAAGAGGAAGATAGATAGATAGATAGATAGATAGATAGAGAGGGAGAGAGAGAGAGAGAGGAAAATCGAACGTAATCAAGTGAAAAAAGATGAGGGGGAGGGGAGAAGTTGAGAATTACATGGTTAATTTATCGCTCGGCGAAACACAAGAGTTCGCTAGTTACGGAAACAAAATATCTCGTTCCACGCTCTCGCGAGGGAGTGAGGGAGACGCGAATCTACGCGCGGGCGCGGGAAGTTCTATTTTTCCGATATCTAATTAAGAGTTTTGCCATCCATCGCGCGCGAGATAGCGGAACTACCCCCCCCCCTCCTCCCTCAACCGGTCGTTTCATTGAAGTCGCGGAGTCTTTCGCAGCGAATAATATAAACCATTAATTTTCGCTCTTTTTCCGCGAAAAGCTAAAATGTCCCGAGACGTTTCCTTCCCTCGCCTCTCGAATCTATGTACCCGACAACGACGGTCCCGCGCGCGCGCGTCTGTGTATGCAGTAGTTACATCCGCTAAATAAATAATCGGGCCGGTAAGACCCGAGAATACACCTTCCCACCCTTTTAATTCAATTTAATATCCGTTCAACCGTCGAGATACTGGAGGGCTGCACCGAAATACCGCAGCGCCTAAGGGCCTCGGCCGACACGAGTGCTCCATTGCAAATTGCGATTGCAAATAATACGAATACATCCATCATCCTGCCTCTCCCTTCCTTCCAATTCCCTCCTCCTCCTCCTCCTCCATCACCACCTTCTCCTCCCTCCCGTATCGATTACGTCGCGCGTGGGAAATAATCGACGCCGACCGCGAATGACGTCGTCCTACGACGACGATCCGTTTAGCGTAAAAACACAAGCTCGCTAAGCTAGATTGTAAAATTACGCGCAACTAGGTCAATTCGCCGCCGTCCACGTGTTATTACGCGCGCGCGATGTCAGTGTTACGCCGACTGCTATACGCGCTGAAAGTGCCGGACCTGTTTTAAGTGATAAAAGTGTAATCAAGGTTGACCAGCGGCTGCGGCTGCGGTCGATCCCTTTGCATAAATCGTGAGACCAACCCGCGCGGGAGAGAGAGACTGCGAAGTAATCAAGGCTAACTGTAACTCCGCGCCGGCCGCGCGCGTTTTCTCAAGACCTAGAATCGGCGGGTATCTGCGTGTTTGAAGTAACAACACTCGGCTTGCGGCTCCAACGTTGTTCAATGCTAATCGCGGTTAACTCGCTTTCTCCGTCCTCTCGGTGTTACGTTACAGATAGAGTTAAACAAAAAACATCTCTATATAACGCGCGTTCCTTCGTGCGTTCCTGAAACCGTGCAGGTTTTTCGAGCGACGATATGATCCGACAAACCGTGCGATACACCGCGCGATCGGTGTTTCCCTCGCAATTCTCTTTCGAGCGGCATGGAAAAAAATATATATAACGTAAACCCCCTCTCCCCCCTCGACGTTAGCCTGCTCTTACACAGAGCGTTAGCTTTGTCCGCGCACCTGCTATCAGGTCTGACACTTCCTCTCCCGCCGCGAGGGAAAACAAATTCAACCTACAAAACGGGTAATAAAAAGAAACCTTGAACCATAACGATTCACAAAGAAGCACCGACCCATCGCCGCCGTCCTCCCCTTCACCCCCGTGACGCGACGGCAGCGGCGGCGGCGCCGCAGCCGCCCGCGCCGCCACCGCCGTCGTCGTCGTTGTTTTCCACCCGGCACTTAGTGGAAACAACAAAGTGCGTGTCCCAGGCACGCGCGCTCGCGTGCCGGACGGGCGTGTGAGAACGGCGTGTCGTGCGTGTGAATCCGCACGGCAGCGCGCGTGTGCCGGCGCGGCGACGCTAATGTTTGCAATCACAAGTTGGAAAGTTTTGTGATGGCAACCGCTCCGCCGGCCAGTTACCCTGGTAACGCTTTGTTGTGCCATTGTGTCGAGCGGCGGAAGGAGGGAGGGAGAGTGAACGAGCGGGCTGGGAGAAATCCACCCCCGTTCGGGCGAACCATCGCCTACCCGACCGTCCACCTCCCCCTTTGTCCCCCCCCCCTCTCACCGTCGAGAAATTGGATGAAACGGCAGAGCTACACCTCAAACCCTTATCCCCTCGATTGCCACTCGGGGACCAAACCAACTCCGGCTTGACCTAGCCCAAACTATCCATCTCTTCATCCTCTTCCCCTCTCTTCTTCACCGACCCCCCCCCCCCATACATACTTATGACGAACAAGAGGTTCATGTCCCCTCTGGACCCCGAGTCCGTTCCCCCGCGAGATCCTTCACTTTACGCAATCGTGGAATTTTGAATAGAGACGGTTGAAAGAGAGGTCGGCGAAAGACGTCGAAGTTGGTGTAAGTTGGTGTAACTCATCCCAGAGAGAATGTATAAACTGTGTCTACAAGTCCAATGGGTTTATGAATTAATTAAAAAAAATAGCCAGTTTCGACAGATAACTTATCTATATTATCCATCTTCGATAACTCGACGATTTCGTATATCCGATCGTTCCGGAATCGATCGTTGAAATTTCACACGCGTAATAAATTTACATTCGAGACGAGGCCGAGCGAGCGAGCGAACCCCAACTCGATCGAGTCTAGAGTCCAGCGGTCGTCGACGGTTCAAATTAATGTGGCATAATTATCGAATACAATTGATATCTCGAAATAGTTGATAACGTGGAATTCAGGTTATATCGCTCGAGAACGCACGTCGCTTCGCCAAGCGATTGCCGGCCGAGGTAAAAATGTCTTTCCACATCGAGCTATTAATAGAATTGTTGCCCAGCGAATTTCAGCCGTCGACGCGTATCCTAATATCAACCGGCGTGTGACACATATGTACAGATATACATAAAATATATATATATATATATATATATATAAAGTAGTACGGGTGCTAAATGTTATTCGATACAACGTAAAATTTTCCGACACAAAGTGCCGCGACCTTTCGCGACTTCCTGCAGTCTATATTTGAGAAGCGCAGATTAAATCGTAAGACCGACTTTTGACAAAAAAAAAGAATGCTATTTTTCGTCGAATTTTAAACAGGCACTATGGACTAGTCAAACCATCTCCGATCAACTTGATCGATCGATTACATTTTAATTGCCAATTGCAAAACTTAAAAAACTGTTCATCCCTAACCCTAATTTTTTAATTATTTTAATTAAACGTATTATTGGACTATTAATAAAAAAAACATTATATTTCACATAAATAAATGATAATTTGCAGAAAATAAGACAATCAGCTTCAAGTTGGTAATTTGTAAATGTATCTGACTGATCAAGTTAATCAGAGATGGTGAGACTGGCCTTATCCATTCTACGGAATCGTTACCCGATTAACGAGAATGTTGATAAGAAATAAAATGCATGAGTTCGATTTATTGTCGCGGAAACATGAATGTTTCCCTGTTTGAATATGCTAGAAATAACGTCACACTTTCCGTCCTATAAACGAGGAAATCTTTAAGAAGCTATAGATTCCGCACTGAATCACCGACTAATGGATTCGTTACGTTTGTCCGC
The DNA here is from genome assembly GCF_000956235.1 of Wasmannia auropunctata. Lineage (NCBI taxonomy): Eukaryota > Metazoa > Arthropoda > Insecta > Hymenoptera > Formicidae > Wasmannia > Wasmannia auropunctata. The sequence continues at coordinate 203,824 of NW_012027415.1, forward strand.
GTCGAATGGTAAAATCATTAGCGCAGAGACAAATCCTCACGGAATTAATCCACGGACGGGGACAAATCACGTGTGGATTTGTCGACAGAAAATATTTCTCCATCGAATTATTTATTGTTGGAAATACACGTCTGTGTCGCATCGCGCTATTTCGATTCACTCTTTCCATTTCGTCTCGAGAAATTATGGGACGAACACATACAACATTAAGAAGAAATTACGATTTTCCAATGCGGATCCCGAGGAAATATATTCTCTCGGGTTCTGTATGTAGTTTAGTCGCGCACGTCATTCCGGAGCGCTTATCGCGCGAGATAACGCCGCCGCAGATATCGAGGCTCTCCTTCTCGTTGCGAATAAACAATGCGTTACGCTATATACGGATTACACGGCGTACCCCTGTACTAAACCTGCCGCGTGTTTAACGTGATACGTGTGAAAGTGGTTTGACGGTTTGCACCGAATACGGAAATATATTCGTCATTGAAAGGGAAATACACGTCTCGCGATGCGAGGATCGGGTTGCTACATTCGGCCGCGGAATAAATCGACCGAGGTATTTTATTTATTTATTCGGCATTCCGCAGCGCGACGACAAAATTCGTCCCGCGACGACGTCGCGTCGCGCTTCGGAGTCATTGAAATATCATTTGGGCATCGGTATCCCCGACGGCGAGACTTCTCTCGTCCCGAGGAAAGCGTAAAAAGATCCCGAAGTATCGACTCGGCCGTCGGAGCTTCCGCGGTCGCGTGCAACCGCTCACGCGGCGCGGCGCGGCGCCGCGCTGCGCCGCGTCGCGTCGCGTCGCATTGTCGCAGACGTATAACCTCCAAAGCCGACCGCGTATCGCTCTCCTGGCACTACGGCGGCGCGTAAACGCGCTCGGAATGTTACGTTGGAAAGAAAGAAGGAATGCGAAGATCGAGACGTCACGGATCGTCGGCGATTTGCGATCGACGCTCATGTAGCCGCGAGCGAGCGCCGAGCGGAGGGACGCGAGATCGAGCGGACACGTCGACCGCCGACGATGGCACGAAAATTACGGGTTTAATCCCCCCCTTCCCCGCACGTGGAAAGGAAAAAAAGAAGTCGGAAGCGTGTCCCTCCGCGCGGCGACGCGCCTCCGTGACGCGTGACGTCTCGTCCCGACGGCGCGCGCGATTCCGCTCTGCCTGCCTCGAAACCGGCGGCGGCGATCGGTGCGCGCGTTCGCACGCGCGACAGGAGGCGATTCTCTCGACTTACTTGGCACTTGCGTAGGCCGGCGGGCCAGGGCAGTCCGACGTGGGACGCACCGGGACGAATTCTCACGCACGAACGCGAAACGAAACTTCGGTAGGCAATCACGTCGCAATGGCGAATCGCGGGTGCGTTGCGATCACTTGGGACTCGTACGCTGCCGCCATCTCGCGGCGCCGTGCGCGCGACGCCGGGCCATTGGCGGAGCGCGGCCAATCGCGGGGCGGCGCTGTTTTACGCGGGAAACGCTCCGGCGCGGCGGACGCCATGTCGCTCGGCCGCGTTTGAATCCCGGTTGGCCGGCGTCGTTATACTCGTTATCGTACATCGTTATCGCCCGTTATCGGCGAAATAATCGCGGTGTAATTCGGCCTTCGTTCTAGATTGCGCCTTCCTGGATGTAACGCGAGATGAGTTTAAATATGCTTGCAGGAGAAAAATTAAGAGGAACAAATGTAGAAAGCGCGAAATTCAAACTAACAATCGTGCCGTTCGACGGAATAAACTCGAGAACGTTTATAGCGGATATCAGAAATTATTTGGAACAACAGATCAATGGTTGAAAAGATAATGAATTATCAAAAAAGCAATTTAATAAAATAATCATGATATATTTGTGCGTACCTGGCGATAATCGCGCGTACTCCGTTTCTCTTGGCTGCGCCACGAAAAAATGAGCATGAAGGACGATTCCAATTAATGGACTCTTTCGCGTCGTCAGTAGATCGCCGATTTCGGGATTGCGATATCGCAGCGACCGCGCGGTGTCCAACGAGTTACGACGAATATCCGATGCTTCACGAGTCCTTCGCAATTAATTGTCTTCGCGCGCGCGCGCGCGCGGTGTACTTCATTTCAAATAGCAAACCACTATATAGTGATTACGAGAAATAGCTATAGACAAGCAATAGAAACGTACGACTACTTCACGATCCGTCGCGACGCTTTCCGGTACTGAGGTTCAAGTTTCAAGAATCGCAACAATCGAGATACGAGAACTTCAGCGCGATGATTATTTGACGCGTATGGATCAAGCTAAACGTCGAAATTATTTACGCGCGATTTATAAACCATATAAAATTTTTACGTACAATTATTTATAATTTACATTTCCGAAATAATCAAAATGATAAGTAAATTGCAACTGATCATACCCGATATATGTGATTTCTGACATCGAAAAACTATATCGAAGCACGGAATGCGCGGTAGCTGCACGTCCTTTCCGTTACCGTCCATTTAGCTTGCTGCTTTCCACTTCGACCGCGGTACGCAGGAGGGCGTTAGTGCACGGTATAGAATTACGAGTTACGCTACGCTATCTTCCGCAAGATTGACCCTTTCAGCATTACGAACGCCATTATTGTCAGCTAACTTTGAATCTATATTCAAATAATTAACAATTAACGTTGAGATGGATAATGATGAATTTATTTGGAATTTTGGGGAATTTGTTAATCGACACGCGGCTGGTAATTATCTCACTTGTTTTCTTCTTTCATAAATAAAAAGCTTCGGCGTTACAAATTTTATTAATAGATATATATTAAATAATCATCTTCGTTACTTTGTTTACTTCATTATTTCTTCAGTTACTTTCCTTCAAGTATATTTTTTTTATAAAACTTAAGTGTATTTCAATCTAAATGCTTAAGATAATTTTATTCTTTGATAAAGAAAATACTTTGTTCACTTCACTATTTCTTCAGTTACTTTCCTTCAAGTATATTTTTTTTATAAAACTTAAGTGTATTTCAATGTAAATACTTAAGAAAATTTTATTCTTTGATAAAGAAAAATGCTTTGTTCACTTTACTATTTCTTCAGTTACCTTCCTTCAATTTTTTTTATAAAACTTAAGTTTATTTTAATGTAAATGCTTAAGAGAATTTTGTCCATTGATAAAAAAAAATACTTAAATTAAATAGAGATATGGTTTGTACGCAGCGTCGAGCGAAATCGACGCAATGAACGTCGACAGCGTCGATTTCAATAGCGAGCTCCGCCAAATTGAGAGGGAGATCGATCGTTGTAAGCCAACGTTGCAAGGCTACCGCGACGAATCCGAAAACATAGAAACGGAAATCTGCAACGTGAGGCAACTGCAGCGGAAAGCGCGGTTCGTGTTGAACAACGTGCGATCGGAGGAGCAGGATCTTCACGAGCGTTTCAAGAATATAAGTATAGACTACGATACGTGCGTCGAGAGGTCGGGCGGTTACGAAGATCCGAACGAGACGATCCGCGCGAAGATAAGCGAACTGACGACGCTGAGGACGAATCTGTCGGAGGACCTGGCGCAAATGAGAAGAAGAGCGGATAGTAACGCGAAGAAACTCGTCCGCGTGAAGGCCATGATCGCGGAGCAAGAAGTAAATTTTAACTCGACTCTCTAATACGTTGCCCCAATTCGCGTGAAAGCATCCTTACAATTGTTACAAAAATCTTTCGTTGTTTCGTAGGACGAGTATGCGACGCAAATTCGAAAATTGAAGGAGATATCCGAGAGCGCTTGTTCCTTTTCACCAGATATAAAAAAACGAATGGACAATATTTTGAGATGTCGGGAATTAGATGAAAGCGATGGCCATTAATAAAATACGATGCAATACAGTTTTTCGTATAAATATAAAATATTTCCATATTATGTACAAAAATATTTAAAATATTATAAATGTATAAACATAAATTTGACACATATATATGTATACACTGTATACATATATAATAAATAAACGTACTTTTCGCTTTACTTTACTTTAGTTTCAATTTTTTTATTATTGTATTTTAATAAAAATTGTTTTCAATAAAAATACCTTCTAATATATATATATACATTATATACAGCATTCTTCCAAGATTCATTTCGGAGCTATTCCTTCTCGATCGTTTTAAGACAAGTCGCCAGCTGTTCGCACGTATCGTCTAATCGTTGCAGCATGGCCGGCGCGCAATTCAGAATTCTCATCACGTTGTCGTTCGTGGCACGTATCCTCGATCTACTTTCTGCGATTGTCCTCATTAGGGCTTTGTTCTCCCTTTCCAACTCGTTCACCTGTTTCTCCAATTCCTCGGTCCCCTTTTTGATTTCGTGCGCGTCCAGCGATCTCAGATGCGAGGTTACATCCCCCGGTGGACGCCTGCAATCAGACGATGACTCTCAAGTAAGAGATTTACACGGAGCAATCACGAAAATAATTTTCCAACGAATCCCATCACCCGACCATGCGCGTTCGTTAGCAGACGTCGTGCTCTCCTCGGACAATTTGGCGATTTTGGTGAAGGCTTCCTGCAAACTGCCCTCCTTCCATATATCCTCCAGATCGTTGTTCATGCTGCTGTACAGCTCCTTTATCATGGCCTTGTGCAACTTCCGGGCGGTGCTCGGATTCGACTTGAGAATCGTGAGTATCTCGAGGAACTCATTCTCGCTGAAACGAAAAGCGTAGCAAAACGTGTTTATTATTAAGCGCGAAATATGAATGAATGTACGCCGTGTCGCCCGCGCCGTGCCGAATCAAGTGGCGCGGTAAACGCCTAATAATAGTCGTCGTGTCTCGAAATAAACACGGTCTTATCTAAGATTAACGACATCCGGAAATATAATACAGCGCGCTGCTGCGTGACAATTCGAATTATTCGCTCTATCTTGTTTCGCAGAAAGGCGGCCTTATCAATCCGGACGGCATACAATTGCTTTTACACGCATGTACGATGTGTGTACACGTATAAGAAAGAAGACACGTGCTCTCTCTTACTCCGTCGTGCTTTCCAACGCACGACCGGATGCGCGCGTTCCCCCGTACACGATGCATAGTGAGTACGTGACGACTTATCGCCGGGGATCGAATTTTTTCTTTCTTTCTTTCTTTGTCCCGACGCCACGGACAAAGAGCAGCGGCACGCCGCTCGATCACAGAGGACGGGAATCCGGATGGTTCTAATCGCGACTTCTTGCCGTGTTATAATAAGCATACAATAGTAAGATCCAATCTCCTCACTCGCAGCTTCCGACGTTTGTAAAAAAAAAAAAAAAAATAAGCCAGCTGTCGTGTTACGTTTATTTCGACGCGCGTAACATTCGCCGTGTATATTATCTACATAAAACGCCACGCTACATTAGACTCACCCGGGGTCTGGGGTCTTCACACACCGTACCTACCGTACCGTGTAAACGAATGCCTCGTTGTTTCTCGCGTGCTCAATCAGGCCGGGACTGGTGCAATTTGAAATCGATGCTACATATTTGCAATAGTCCAGACCTAACTAAGCACGCTTCCAATCCCTCCGGTACAGTCCAGTGTCGCAGGAACCATTCGCTCACCTAAGTTCAACTGAACTGACGCATTCGCATTTTCCCTCGAATCACGCGCACGGAATGACATTAACGGCCGATATAAAATAATTAAATTTCATAAACAAAGGAAATCGTTTCCTACAATTATATCGTAATGTTTAGCGTTGTTAAAAAACGAAAACGTCCACCACGAAGACGATCTGCGGCGCTTGAGTAACGAAAGAACCAACTGCCTCCGCCGCGAGACAGTACAGTATGGAGCACGCACAGCTCGTGCGTGCGGCGTGCACGACTCCGGGCGACACACAGCACACGAATGACCATCGCCCCCGCGCCGGTCACGGCGGCAGGAGAGGCCTTTGTTTCCCCGAACGCTTCGTGGAATTCCTCGAAGGTCAACTGGTGGATCCGCGCGCGGGCGAAGGGGGCCTTCCTGGAAAACGATCGCCGAGAGGGATCGCCGATTCAGCAGATCGCGGGCACCGACGACGATCGCGGCTGCGGACTCGACCAACGAAACGTACAACGACGGCCACGTGAGAGCGAGCGGCCACGGCGACTCGGGAATTAACATGCGAACCGCGGAGGCCAATGACATCGAGTAACACCGAGTGACGTTTAGGTCATTGACGATGCCGATCCCTTCCACGGCGTACGCACACATTATGTATCTTGATCTTTCCGACTGCCTGGCTACATCAATAAATCACGGAATCGGCTTCTCTCGTAAAAGACGCAGATTGCCAGGCTACACGTAGAAGACTGTGATCTTATATGAAGATCTTTGTATTTATTTATCCAAAACATAATTGTGGATTTTCAGGTATTACTGATATGTATGAAAATATGGATTTTTGCATCTTCGACACAATTTCAGTTATACAAAATATTTCTAAAATAAGAACCTAAAATTATAAATATTTGTTCGTGCATGTCTCCTTGTGCACTGATTAAAAAATCATGCACAGAGAATTCTTTATGGAATTAGATTCAAGGGATGTTTTTTTTTTCAGAACTTTTGGAATTTATATTCTATAGTAACATAACGAAGCACATCACAGAAATCTGCAACCATTTTTTTATTAATACGTTAAAAAAGAAAAATATTAGGAAAACCATTAAAAATCCTGAAGACCGTGAACGGAGATATATGCATGATTGTGAGACTGTGAGAGATCTCTTCGACCACGTGACGCACTTGACACACTTCTGATAGCGGTACTGTTATTGCGTAGGCGAATACGCGATCGAGTGATTTTTCTGTATAAGCCAGACATTGAAAGATTGGAAAGACGAGATCTTTCTTCGGCCGAATTTAAGAAAAAAGACCATAAATAAATCAAGAAGCAACGGAGAAATCTTATGAATTCTTTACATCTTTTTTTTCTTGTAGAGTCACAAAAAGTTAGCGAGACTATTAGAAGTGGTCACGATGACGTGAGCTCGCCTCGATTCCGCTCTTAACGCGAGAAGTAAAAAACGGGCGAATGACAACGGACAGATAAGAGGTTAAGTGAGCGCGCGAAGTTGCGCGCGAAACCGACAGAATGCCGGACGCACGCGTCTACGATTATCGTCACTCACCTGACAGACTCGGCTATGTTCCTCAGGCTGTTGGAGACGGCGATTCGGAAGAGACGCGCGTTGTTCGGATAATCCGCTTCCTCGTCCTCCGCCATTTCCCGGCGAGATTCCTCTTGTAACTTGTTCGCGCGGGAGAGAGGCGAGCCACGGCGTCGAGCGATGATCAACGACGCCTCATAATAACGGTTTCTGCGAAACCTCCTCGCGTCTCGACGGGAATGACGGGATTTGAATCGAGAACTGTCGAGAAGTGCGTGTCGTCTTGCGAGTTCCGCGCGCGACGTGACGATGGCGCTCGGAACGCGTCGGTCGTAGAGTTACTATAGTAACTCTAGTCGGTCGCAACAACTTCGTGTCGCTGCGCGCGTGCCGCCAATTTCACAGAGCTGCTGATCGAAAGAAATATTCTTATACCTCTATAATATCGTCCAGGGTTGGGTAGTAACTTGTTAAAAAGTTAAAAATTAAATAATAAAGTTAAATAGTTAATAACTTTTAACTTAGTTAATTTTGAACAAGTTAACAGTTAACTTCATCTATAGTTATTTTTAAACATATATAAACTCAAGATTGGGTAGTGGCTAGTTAAAAAAATAAAAGTTAATTAAAGTTAAATAATTTTAACTTAGTTAAATTTTAGGCTCTTAACTTTTAACTTAATTTAGTTACATTTTATCGGTAACTATTAATTTTTTATCTAGCTTTCTTGATATACATATAGTCTGGCCGCGGGAAGGAATCATTGTTCGACCTTCGATCTGTGGACGTTGAAAGAATTAGTCCTTTGAAATCGGTCTTCTTTCCGTGGCTCGACAGAAATAAATATAATATACTTTATTTAGAAACTTTATTTAGAAATCCTAAAATTATAAAATGAAAAAAATTTAACTTTAACTTTTTAATTACTTTTTTTTATTAACTTAACTCAATTAATTTTATTACGGACTAACTTGTATCTTAACTAAGTTAAAATTTTAAACTGTTAACTTAGTTAAAAAAAATATTAACTTACCCAACCCTGTATAAACTGTATACATATAGCTTATTTAATTTTTTTCTAAGTTAAAAATTTAAAAGCAAAAACATTTTCATATAAAGACAATTATATTTCGTTGTTATTTCATATTAACCTAATTTACAATTAAACTATTAAATTTGGTTATTTATATTGTAGTTGTTTTTCATTTACAGTAATCTTATTTTTTAAAAGTGACATTCTAATTTAATACAAATGTTTTCCAACATTAATTTTTAATTTAACTTTAGTTAATTTAATGTTAACTTTTAACTGAGTTAGTAATTATTGTTTGTTCATGCAACTTTTAACTTAACTATATTAATTTTATAAGTCATTAACTTTAATTTAATTTAATTTTAAAAAAATATTAACTTATATACCCAACTCTGATATCGTCTACATAGAAATACCGCTCGAATATTTTTGTTCATTTCATATATCGATTCGTGTAAACGTATCAACGCCTTTGACTATATAGTCAAAGATCGATCGCTGCTTTTTATGCTTTGAAAATTGAAAATGAGACATTAGAGCATCGCGGCTTAATCGTTTAAATCACACATCTTTTCAAATTGTTAATAAATATTTTTTATACCGGCAAACGCTTTAATTCGAATCCTTTCTGGTGACTGCGAGAAAGTGCAGCATTTATAAGACAATTAGATTAGCTCACAACTAATACGATTATATCACTGCATGTCCTCTCGGTTGTATTGCGTTTCTACTTAATGCCAATTTTCCGGATCAACCAGCGATCGCAGAACCGGTTTGCGATGAATGAAGTCTTCATCGCGAGCTATTTGCTAATGATTGTGGCGAAAGTTCTGGTATTGATGGAGATATCGAAAGTGCGGCACGAATAGTTAATTAGTTCTCGCTGCGATTACAGCACGTCGTATGTCAATACAATATATATATAATTGCTCTACGGCGTCTAATACGGCTAAAAGGCGCGTTCAATCGATTGATCGACCGACCGTTCCTTATATTCCATCGTACGTTTTATTAGGGAAATTCCGACAAGCTCGTACGTGCGTCACATATACGGTACAATTAGAAAAACAATTTTTAATCAATGCTTAATTAATTGCTTTTGTCAGGCAAAATATATTTTTAACTTCGCCATTTTTTTTTTAAAGATAATCGTCTCTATACATTATTCGTTTGAACTCGTGACAGCCGTCCGCACGTTTGTGAAGCAAATTCGCGTTCATAGATCTAGAGATTCTCTGCGTTCGCGCTCTCCGCACGATCTAGATCTGACTGTGGAGATGAGCGCGTTTTATGTTCGACCATTATACGTTATGGGGGCCCGCCATTGCGACGGCTGCACCCCTCGGGGTATACACGCGCTTATATGTGCGCCTAGCTGATGCCTTTCCAAAGGTCAACGATGACAGCGAAGAGGAGCTGCACCGCCTCGTAAAAGCGGTGAGCGATGTTGCGACGTGCCTCGGCTTATATTATGCAATCGGCTTTACCCGGCGGCCTGAACTATATTTTCTTTTTGCTCGGCTAACCCCGCGCTCGCGGGAAGGCTCCGCGGCTACCGAGACCAAGAGCCCGCAATGATGCGCCCATTCACTCGCCTCGCCAACGAAAAGAGGAGCAAACCCGATCGGTTTGTGTAACCACAAGCAAATATTCAAGCAGGGACCTCTCTTTCTCTCAAGAGATCATATCTGTGGAGCGAACAATAAATAATGCTTTCTTCCCTCCCCCCCCTCCACCTCTCTCTCTCACTCTCTCTCTTTCTTTGCTTCAATCGATAAGCGACATGACTATCTTGCGTGCTGATCGAAATTCCATGACACATTTTCGAATTCCAATGCGGCAAACGACACGCGATTGCGTAAGTATATAAGCGCGTTGCAGAAACCATAGCGAACGCTTTTTCTACAATTCCGTTGAATATATATAATAAATAAAAAAAATTAATCGGTAAATATTGGAATAGAATAATAGGTACGGCCTAAAAATCTGTAAATGATAATTCGAGTAGCAAAAATTGTCAGCGCAATATTAATTACGATCAATTGATCCCCAACATTGATGACGCGCTTTTAAAGTAGACGCTTTGTGTTTTATATTGACGATATATTTGCATTTAAGGTGGTTTTATCGAGCAAGTCTCAGTCAAAAGTTAGTCCCTTTATGTGACTAATAATTCAATAAGAACAAACGTAATTCAATAAAAACACTTCGCATAGACTGTACATATGCGATATGTGTGACGTTTATGTGACAACGTTACACTATCGAGTTGGCGTTGAGCGATAAAACCACCTTAATTTATAACTAATATTGGCTATATATTAATTGAGCAACATTGGCCCAATATACCTCCAATACAGGCCAATTATGTACAGTTGTGGACACATCGGTTGCAACACATTTTTTTTATAGGTTTCTAATATATATTTAATATATACATAATATATATTTTATAGAATAACTTATATTTTGCAAACGCGAACCACGATGTACTATCTTTAGTCTAGAGACAGTATAACACCAATCGTGGTCCGCATTTACAAAATATTAATGCGTTTTGAAACCTATAAAAAAGAAAGTGTTGCAACCGATGTGTCCATGACTGTACACCAATGTACCGCCAATGAATTGTGTTACTATACATAGGGTAAGAATATCCGCGACGGATAAGATCATGGCAAAAATAGTCCACTCTTCCACTGTAGATAATTTCAAATTTCCAAGATTTCAAGAATTTCCCAATAACATTCGAAATAATCGAATTTAATAATTTGTAATACAATTGAATTGTTTGATAGCTTTCAAAAGGAGAATTCGAATGGCCGTTTATTACTAATAGATCCGTGATATCCTGCGCATCGATCACCGTTCGAGAAACATCCATCATGTGCCGTGGAAGATACATATCGAGAAGGATGATCGTGGGAAGACGTTAAGCCAGCAATAAAATAATGCTAGTCTGTTTTGCAGCGAGAAAGGGTTGTGAAAATGATGAAGCTATCGGCCGCGGGGGACACAGAATATTTTTCATTTAACGACGGCGGAAGGCGTCGTGGCGACGAAAGTTAATGAAAAATTAACGCGGGGCATCCCAATTATGCGCCTCGCAAAAATGCGCACATCGAGATGAGACCCCGGTGTCGCCGGCGAGTCCGCGATCGTGACGTAACGGTGTGCGTCTTATGCGTTTTCCATTAATTCGCAACGCGGTATCGAGGCGAGCGCAAATTGGTAGGTATGTAATTAAGTTTAGCGTTTCATGTATATACGTGTGAAGAAATCGGCTCTTGTCAAACGTTCGTATACACATTTACCCTGAGGTTATTAACGGGCATTCATGTCAGCGATGTCAGAAACTCGAATGAAAAATTCACGCTTTTCAAGTTGGCAATCGGTGATATTATGATATTTGTAATGCGTGTGAATTAAATTGCTAAAGTTCAAGTCTTAATTTCTAAAACACTTATACGTAGATATTCAGCACATTTTAATAGCGAAATTAGTGGAACAATTATATTCAGGGTTGAGTAATATTTTTTAAAATTAAGTTAAGTTAAAAGTTAACATCAGTATTAAACATTTAATTTAGTTAAGGTAAAAGTTAATCCACATAATAAAATTAATTGAATTAAAAGTTAAATTAATAAAAAAAAAGTAATTGAAAAGTTAAAAGTTAAATTTTTCCATTTTACAATTTTAGGGCTTCTAAATAAAGTTCGAAATAAAGTGTATATATTTTTGTTATACGTATTTCTGTCGAGCCGCGGAAAGAAAACCGATTTCGAGGGACTTGTTTCAACATGATTCAATGCATAGAACGTTCATGAGCAGTGATTCCTTCCCACGGCCAGATTATATATTTATTATATATATTATAACTTGCCTTGATGTGCATTCTCAAATTTGAAGACACCAACGTAGATATATATTTTATCTTGGGTTTACAGTATAAGAAGTACTAAAAGTGCAATTTCAAGAAAGGTAAATTTAAAGTTAATAGTTACCGATAAAATGTAACTAAATCAAGTTAAAAGTCTAAAACTAAGTTAAGCTAAAATTATCTAACTTTTTAATTTTTAATTTAACTTTTATCTTTTTAACATAGCCATATAGGTACTAACCAACCCTGATAATGTTAAATGATGATAAAACAAATTCAGCTTTTTTTCGAATTCATATATCTTTTTATACGGTAAACATAATTAACGAGCGGAATGATATGTCGCGTCTCTAATTTGACCTAATTTGGCCTAAACTCGGTACCGCGCGCTGCGTCTGGAACGCAAGTGAAACACGAATGGCGGTATGTTTTTTTAACACCCTACGCGCGAGAAGTGCTTCACACTCTCTTCGTTTCTTCTTCTTTTTTTTTTAACGCGTCGCGGAGTTGCGTCAACACGGCAACCGGCGCGTAATAGAAAATCGCCGCGAAGAGACCGCAGTCTTTTTTTTTCTTCTTCGTCGACCTCAGCGCGACGCGGGCTCCCATTCTTTCGAAATGGTACGATCGCGTGCGCGAGGTCGTGAGGAAGAGAGCGCGCGGAGGTAGAGCACCACACACGCTCCCGGTTCTGCACAATCTCTTACGTATATATCGCTCTTCGATACCTCGGGGATTATACTTCCGCGATATGCGCTGTCGAAACCCGGTCGAGCTGCGCGCCGTCGATCGCGGGGCGATTAACGGCTGGGCTCGCACACACAATAATTGGACGCGAACCAGCTGGTACAAAGCTGTCCGCCGCGCTGTTCGAAAGGCGAAAATGTCGAATATGATTTTCGAACGAGTATGCCGTAACGCGTTTTTTCTTCCCAGAGAAAAAAAAGTCTGCATCCTGCAAGGAGCACCGTGCGGTAATCGAAGGCTGTAATATACGTGACCCTCAAAGGACGAAGCCTCTTCTGATGTGGTCGATAAGATCTGGAGGACGCTGAAATCTTTCGGATTAATCGCGAAGAGAACCGCGTCCGCCCGTTCGATCCTTCCAATTATCTCCCAACGCCGCACCGCTCGGCGCGAACAGATGCGTGCATGGAATTCGATACACTTCGAGATTCATGTTGGAACAGTTCCGAGAGAGAGAGAGAGAGATTTCTCGCGAAGAGATGAATCTCATCTCTGGCATAACACAAGCAGCAAGATAGATAAATGCACGGATTACGTGACAAAGGGATAGGATACACTCAAAGATCGCGGTAACTGCATATATGAGCTGGTCCTCCTCTTGAAGAGTAGAGTAGCGAATGCATTGTTTTGATCCGGTGTCGTCGTATCCTATTATCAAGTATTGTACAGCTCATCACGATCGCTCGCGATTCTTTGTCTCGACCATACCCCTACTGGCGTCCGACTTGCGGAATATATCTATTTAAACTCGGGAATTGGAACGCACGAATTATCGCGTTTCCTCCTAATTTCCTCTTTGTGCGCCGCTCAAGAGACTCTCACGTAACGTCGAAGCGTATAACTTCAGGCTACGATTTCTCAATATATATATATATGTATAATGTATATGGATCTCCGAAGTTCGACTGCTCTATCTCCCTGGGAATCTAGACGAGGCACGTACGCTATCTTTCTCGCCATTACGAGGCGAGCGTGATACCTATTGGGATTACGATCATCGCTTCGTCGTTCCATAACGAAAGCGAAGCGTGAGTACGGTGACCCAAAGGTGGATCGTTAACCGGCGAGTTACGTGCCGATCGGTGTAATACCTTGACGATTTCAAATGTACGGCGCTTCGGTTTACCGCGCGTAGTTCCATTTTATGGAACTGTTTACGGCCGCACCGCGTTGGAATACACGCAATTATGTGGATATGCGTAATAATATTCTCGCGATCGCGGATGCGGGCTTCGAACCGAGTTGTGGATTTATTATAGCCTTTTATAACTCCGCGTCTTACATAACCGTCGAAACTTCGGATTCCTAACCGGATCTGATTATCGCGCGCGCGCGTACATATAATATAATTATCCGAATATATCCAGCGATGGTCTAAATAAAAAGCGCGCGCGCGAGTTCTTGACGAGATAATAGCTCTCATTAATAATCGTTGCCGTAACCAGCGAGAAAGATAAACTTATACGTCACACGTGGGCACGTTTAGAGCCGCACAGGAGATCGCATCATCCCCGCGGACTGTCATCCAGGCATCCAGTTCCCGACCTAGCGCACACGTGAACGCGCGTGCATGCACAATCGCCGTGTGTGCACGCACGCACGTATCGGCCGACATGCGCTCCGAGGATGCTCTCGACGCATGATTGCGCAACGATCCCGCTCGATTGCGGAGCACGCGTTTTGCTCCCCGCAAGCCGCGGCGCGGCGGCGTCGGTGACGATGATGACGCGACGCGGCGACCCCGCGGGTATAATTCCCGCGCTGAAAGAGCCGATATAATTACAAGGGAGAAAACGCACGGCGAGAGTATGCCGGCCGCGTCATCGGCTCGGCTGCTTTTCCACGCTTTCTCGCCGCTTCCCTCCTCGTCCTCAGGATGTGCACCGAGGACAAATCGAGATAAAATCTTTTGTTTAACTTGAAAAACTTGGGAAGATTTTGATGATCAGGCTTGGCAATATCTGTTTCGTATATACAAATATTGAATTTCTTTCAATAGCATTGCTTAATCAATAATACGCGTGTTTTAAGTGGCCAATAATTGTACACTGTACTATTTCGCTTGCTTTGCTTTTGCAGCTCATTGCCTCGCTTTCATGCCAATCCCATTGGCCGACCTTCAGATCCATTCGGAGATGCCTGCCGATCTGTATCAACTGCGTTGCGCAACTACCCCTCATCCTAGCTCGACGAGGTTCATCTCGACAGATGCCTCCTCCGCCTGCACTGCCACCCCCTCCGATAGTCCTATCCCACCGTGAGTGTCTTCATCCGGCAGCTCTAAGATCTCTTCTTCTCTCTTCCTCCCCTTTCGGCACCTCTCGTCAACGAGGAGTCGTTGCGGCGAATCTTCGAGGAACGCATCACCGGGTTATCTCCAACCGTGGTACCATCCGCGGTTGCTTATTGGCGGGTGGGAGGAAGACGATCCTCGCGCGGGATCGGTATATAAGTATGCTGTATCCGACCTGGATATGTGCAGATCAATTATCATTGTCGGTTTGACGATACACGATTTGAACAGTGCGACGCAGAAATTATCGCTGGGATTTGATCGACGAGCACACGCGCAACCAGCGAGATGAGATCGGTACGAGTCGCGTATAGGATGTAGATCTCTCTGTAGTTCGTTGAAATTTGGAATGATTCTCCTATTTGATCGCGACAGTTAACCGAAAATGGGCGATCTGTCGCGCATGAATATTTTATACTTGAATGATTCTCCGAAAGCCGATACTGCGTGACTTCTGTTTCACGTACAGAATGACGCGTGTGTTAAAAAAAAAATGGAATATGTTGCATCTGTATTTGTTTGATTGCTTTCATGTGTACTATTTTGTTTTTATATTTTTATTTTTGATGTACAATTTTTGTCCCTTTATTTCGGCTTGTTTCAACAGCACGTCATAGTACTGCTGGTTATCATTGGTGCGTGCTATGCCGCAAGACTGGACCCCACTTACCTTCCGCCTAGTAGTTCCGGAAGTGCGGCTGGATCAGGATTGATTCGTCCTCCATCTGCAGGACACGGTGGAGGTGGGCCCATTAAATATAGTGGCCCAGTTGGTTTTGGTGGATCAGGTGGTGCTGGTGGTCCAAGTGGTTTTGGTGGTTTTGGTGGTCCTAGTGGTCATGGTGGGTCAGGCGGCTTTGGTCCCGGGAGTAGTGGCGGTGCTTTCGCAGGTGGTAAGTTTAAACAAGAGTATAATTAGTGAACGAGAGAAGAAAGTATAAGTTACTTTGTCTTATTGTGTTTCCATGTATCTTTTCAAAACTTGACTTCAAGACTTGAAAAAAAAAAAAGGAATCTATATCTGTATTAATCTGTATTAATCTATTTGATTAATTTCAAATGATTAATTTCCATTACGATTATTACGCGACTAAAATCAGTTCTTCCAGTTAACTAGATTTTTTTGTAGAAATATCGCATCACAATTTTCCTTGAAATCTAATTAATTTTTTCTTAAGTGCAGCTTAAATATATAATCCTTATCATTTTCGTACTTTTGTACTTTAGGCGGTGGACTGGGCGGTGGTGGTGGCCATAGTGTAGGTCAAGAGATACCCATTATTTCTTATAGCAACGACAACGCAGGTGACGGGAACTATCAATATAGTTATGAAACTGGAAATGGTATTACTGTGCAAGAAACAGGTCATCAACAAGGTAGGAGATTGCATTTCCGTTTTTTGATTAAATTATTAATTATTATAATGATTTCTGAAATGACTGTATTTTTTAAATATGACGGTATTCAGGGTTGGGTAGTGGCTAGTTACAAAGATAAAAGTTAACTGTTAAGTTAAAAAGTGAAATAATTTTAACTTAATTTAATTACATTTTAGGCTCTTAACTTTTAACTTAATTTAATTACATTTTATCGGTAACTATAATTAACTCTTGATCTAACTTTTTTACATTTTTAGTGCTTCTTGTAAACCCAAAATAAAATACATGTCTAAGTTAGTGTCTTCAAACTCAAATTTGAGAACACACATTAAGGCAATTGTAATAATATAATAAATATAGTCTGACCGCGGGAAGAAATCACTGTTCGCGGATCTCCTGTGCATTACATAAATCACGTTGGAAGAAGTCCTTCGAAATCGGTCCTCTTTCCGCGGCTCGACAGAAATAAGTATAACAAATATACATATTTTTTTAGAAACTTTAAAAACCTTAAAATTATAAAATGATTAAATTTAACTTTAACTTTTTAATTACTTTTTTTTATTAACTTAACTTTTAACTTAATTAATTTTATTATGGACTAACTTGTATCTTAACTTGTAAGTTAAATTTTTAGACTGTTAACTTAGATCGGAAGAGCACACGTCTGA
>NW_012027415.1:220953-221344 GCF_000956235.1 Wasmannia auropunctata
CACGTATACGGCGGACGAGTACGGCTTTCATCCTCAAGGCGCTCACTTGCCGACGCCGCCTCCGATACCGCCGGAAATTCAACGAGGCGTTGAATTGGCGCTCGCCGCTGAAGCCAGGGGAGAGAATCAGGACGGTGGTGGTAGAGGATATTCGCACGGAGGAGACAGCGGATATCCCAGCGGAGGTGTGTTACATAGGGCTTCGAATTAAATATAAACGAATGTTTATAATTGTGCATATTTATGTCTTACATATGATTTACTGCTTATCGAGTTGTCTCATTATCAGGTGGTCACAGTGGCCATGGAGGCAGTGCGTATCAGGGACCGAATTCGTACCAGACAAGTTCAAGCGGTGGCTACCAATATTAGACAGTGGATTGACGAGGAT
>NW_012027415.1:221364-222699 GCF_000956235.1 Wasmannia auropunctata
CGTGTGCTCTTCCAACTCTACGTTGGACTTTGGTATACCGCGAAGACGTGCGAACAATCGTAAGTGGTCAAAAGTATTTAAGGAGGGTATTAAAGCATCAGTTTGTGGACAGTATCCCATCTCAGAAAGATACTGCAAAAAATAATCCTCTAATATAAACAATATAGCATTAAAGAAATTAAATTACTGCACAAGTTATTACCTTGAATCTATTCGAATGGATTTCAGCTTGCTTTAAGTACATTATACCACTATTAGACATTTCTTCTCCCGTTAGCATCCTGAAAGTTGTACTCTTTCCAGCACCGTTTACGCCGAGCAATCCGAAACATTCCCGTGGCTTCACTCGAAAACTGATTTCTTTCACAGCCATTAGCTTGCCATAATATTTGCTTAGTTCATACACTAAGAAGAGACTGTTCCCGTCATTTAAGGAACCTTGTAATAAATCCAAGTTAGGAGTCTCTGGGGGACTTGTTTCTAATTCTTTTTTCGTAACTTTTACACCTGTACATAAAACCATGTACAATTATGCATTACTATGTATTAGACGTAGTAGAAAGTTTTTTGCTTTTTTTAACCAAATTCAATCTTTATTTGAATAACATACAAAAAAAGCTCAATCCCAGCTGTTTCGCAGGTTCTTTTTGAGTTTGCGCTGTGTTTTCATTCAATAATGTCTGCATTTCGTCCGATTCAAACTGCACAGTTCGTCCAGAACGTCGGTCTTTCAAATCAAAATTTCCGTCGCGAAATTTTTTATACCATATTTTACGTGTTGTGTGACTTACATCATTATCATCGTATGCAGTACAAATCATTTCGGCAGCTTCAGCATTTTTTTTTAGATGAAATGCTAGGTGAATGGAATATCAAATGTTTTTTAATCATCGCTATTATTAACAACTGAATAACTATTGATTTTTGATTTTATAGCTGCCCCCACCATCGCTTTTTGTACTATTAATATTAACTTTAAGATCGCAAAAAAACGCGAAAATATTTCAATTTAAAATAATGCTCTAATCGGTGCAAAACTTGAAGCAAAAAACTTTCTACTACACCTAATAGACATATTTCATATAAATTAACGTTAATAAATTCAGTTATTTAACTTTCATGTATCGTTTCTTAGAAGATTAGAAATTATCTTACTTTGGTTATTAATTTTATTAATTTCTACCGCTACTGCAAGTTTCTCCTGCTTCACTTGATCATCCATTATATCTTGTTCCTTTTTCAGTTTTGTACCCATTATTTTCATGAGTAATTTCGAAAACAGTTTCTCTTCCATTATATATAATAGAACAAAATATAAAATTGGTGTTAGAGCTA
>NW_012027415.1:223308-226077 GCF_000956235.1 Wasmannia auropunctata
AAAAGAATGATGAAATAAATTAATAAATCATAAATTTATAGTTAGTATCTTGCATTTGATTCAAATATTGCATAATCTTACCACAACAAAGATCTTTTTGTTCTGAAAGGCAAATTATATCCTGAAGATTATTTGGTAGACGACGACACCTTGCATTTTGTAATGATACGTCGAAAAAAGATAGTTGACCGTGGAACAAACTTACGTAAGGCATTAAAGGGAAGATTCTCTTTTGCAGAATATACAGTTGACGAAGCTTTGAATCTTTCTGATTTTGACTACTTTCTAACACTGTATGTAGAAAATACTGTATAAAAACTGGAATAATTTTTCAGATTTAATTTTCTTTGTAAATAATAATGTATTCGTATTTTTAATAAACTATTGAATTTATTTAATTCAATATCCATTGAAACTTTTAACATCTTTAAGAACAAATTGCAAGTTTACCAAAGCAACTAGGTGCGATACTCAATATAGATGTTACAGTGCTCCTTGATTTATTCATAAAACTGAATAGATATGTAAAAAGTAAAACGTTAACACCGAATAACTCCAGAAGCAATATCGTGCACACTGTAAAAGAAAGTAAATAAATATATAAATATTAAAATATAGTAGCAATTAATATTGAACATAATTTGAAAACTTACTTATTTCTGTTATATAATATAGACGAAGACCAAGAATAATATCCATGATGTAGAGTGATAAAGTAATTAGCAACACACCTAACGTAAGTATCAGAAAGTCAAAAGCGAACATTGTACCCCAGTATAATATCGATGTGACGCCGGTCATGCGTTGGAGTTGTTTAACTTTTGTCATCGTTTCTTGTAAAGGATGCATTACGAAAAGTGACACAGTGGGAAAGAAGAATGAACAGAATATGAAAACGCGCGAAAATGATTCCAGTTCCGGCATTAGTATCGCAGTCGAAAGTAATGTATTCGGTAATTGTTGCCTAGACGCAACGATCGAATATTTATCGCCAGCGAAAGCTTTGATGAACGAATTACTTAAGAGATTTATCGTTAACGGCACGCTGTGTATTGCTGAGCCGGAATAAAAACCATTAGCCCACGTCACGTTACTTTCAGTGTCATTAAATTCGGCGGATATGATAAGATTGTTTCGGTATTCCACAATATCTTTTATGGAAAAATTTAGAAGAGCTGAAAGAAATAATAGATATAAAAACTATCATTCAAACGAAGAGTAACATCAAAAAATCGTCCGTTTTTTAAACGCTCGATTTTGAGACGGAACTGTGTGCCAAATAATACCTTATAATGAGATATTAATTATAGAGGAGTTTCAAGTTGAAGTGAACAATTGTTATCAAAGCTGAAGGAGAAGAGGGATAAAATCAAAGTTCGTTATGAAATTATCACAGGTCTACAAGGTTCGGTATTTTAAGAAGATTGATCCAGCCCATGAAGGTTGATCGCAGTTTTACATAAACGACGTTTTGGATGTAAAAAAATCGAGTTTTCGCGTAAAAAGATGTAACAAGTAACACCCCTCCAGCTGTGATAACAATTGTCACCTCAATCTGAAACTTCTCTATGATTAATATCTCATTATAAGATTTGGCACACAGTCCAGTCCCAAAATCGAGGGCCCAAAAAAAACGGGTGAAAAAACTACCCTTTTTGGGCCACTCTTTATTATCGTGTCTGATGCACAAAAAAATCATTATATAATACACTTACCATTTGTAATATCTGTATCCGAAGCTACGCGCTCTGCTATGCCGAATTTTTCAACAATACCTCTGTATTTCAGACCAATTAATTCGTTGTTTGACGAATATAAAGTTTTGGGATGTCTGTACATGTCAAGAGTTAATGAAATAATATTCATGGAATCGGATGGCAAATTGTAACTTAAGGCCATTAAAAGCACCGAAAAGATAGGAAGAATTAGCTGAAAACGTTAATAACATGGTAACAGAAGAAACTTTTCAATTTTGAAGTGTTACAAAAACAAATACTAATATAAGACAAAATGCAAAATTTGATCTTTGTTTTAGTAAAAGCATTTAAGAAGGCATACGTACAATTATCAATAAGATAGTTAGATTCTTTCTTGTATATGTAATTTTCTTGCCCAATAATGCCAACATTGATTGCATGTATAGCTCATTGCCTGTAATTTTCTGTAATGGTGCTGTAAATAATTCATTAAGATGTTTCCCATTATCTTCTTTCTTCACAATTCTACAACAAATAGTAAAGTAAGAAAATAGTAATAAATTAATGATAAAAAGCACAATTTTAACGAACATACTTCAAAAATACTTGTTCCAAAGTAATCAATGACACGCTTATCCCAGTAACTCCCAATTTTGACTTTTCGCTTTCTACTTGGTCCAGTGATCGTGGTAAAGAATCCGTAAAAGGCACATTTAAAACAATCTTTTCACTATCAACACTAAGCTGTTCCGTTCGTGAATCAAATTTACTTATAACTTTTTCAGGAATACACCAAGACTTTGTCGACAATGTAACTTCGATATGTCCATGACCTAAAAGCAGGAAAGTTATAATTTATAAAATAATGATCTAAATTTACTTTACTTATTTAAATATCCGTAAGCGCAATATCATACCATACTGTTTCTTCAAAAACATTGCAGTGCCATAACTTCTAAGACGACCTGCATGCACAATCGCGATTCTATCACCAAGTATATCGGCCTACTTCCATATTATGTGTACTAATTAATATCGTTTTCTCTCCTCGCATAGATCGGAAGAGCACACG
>NW_012027415.1:226097-226403 GCF_000956235.1 Wasmannia auropunctata
TTCTTCTCGGAAAGCTTCAATTTAGCCAGCAAAGCATGAACATCCTCCCTGACTTTGTCTCTGGTTTTATTTTCAGCTTTCAACTGTCATAACATAAAAATTATATACAGATAATTAATACGTTATGGATATAATTGCTTTTATTTTACAAAAATTAATGTTATTATCCTTACCAAGCCAAAGAACTCTATTTGTTCAAATACATTCAAATCTGGAAAAACCATATTTTCTTGAGGACACAGTCCTAATTCGTTTCTAATACTGCTCAAATGCTTTTCTATATTTTTGCCATTTATAAACACTTTT
>NW_012027415.1:226423-226833 GCF_000956235.1 Wasmannia auropunctata
GTTGACCGTGGAACAAACTTACGTAAGGAATCAAACGGAAAATTCTCTTTTGCAGAATGAATAGCGAATGAAGCCAATCAAAATTGTCAATTACTTTATGTAGAAGATACTGTATAAAAACTGGAATAATTTTTCAGATTTAATCCTCTTCGTATATAAAATCGTATTCGTATTTTTAATAGAGTATTGAATTTATTTAATTCAATAAATCTATTAAAACTTTTAACATCTTTAAGAATAAATATTGCAAATTTACCAAAGCCAATAGGTGCGACAGCCAATATAGTTGTTACAGTGCTCCTTGATTTATTCATAAAACTGAATAGATATATAAAAAATAAGACGTTAACACCGAATAACTCCAGAAGCAATATCGTGCACACTGTAAAAGAAGTCTCTTATACACATCT
>NW_012027415.1:226853-227391 GCF_000956235.1 Wasmannia auropunctata
AGACGTGTGCTCTTCCGATCTTGTTCCAGAGTTGCAGATAAGACAGCGTAATCCTCAATGCAACTATAATTTTGCTTCAAACTCTTCATTGTATCATACATTTTTTCCCATGTTGTATTACAATCAGTTACATGATAGGCAAGAAAACCCTGTAAAAAAAATGAATAAATATTAAGAGTAAGATAAAAAAATAAATTAAAGCAATTAATTGTTGTTATCTAAGCAAAGCAAAATCGTTACCAAATTTTCGTCTCTAATATCACATGTTAGAGTAGACTCAATAACTTTCTTAATTTTGTAAACATCCTCATCCGTTCGGGATGGATTTAATTTTACATGAATATCGTAACCCGCTCCAAATCGCTGCTTCAATTCTTGACATGCACCAATGCAGACTAATTCACCTCTCACCATGATAACTAGTCGATTACAAAGTGCTTCACACTCTTCCATGCTGTCGAACAATATAATTTTAATATTTCATTCAACAAAATGAACTAGATTATAATGCAAATATTTTATTTCAAATATTTGGACT
>NW_012027415.1:227411-228536 GCF_000956235.1 Wasmannia auropunctata
GCCAGCCCGCTCAGAGATGTGTATAAGAGACAGTTAATATAGACATAAGCGTAGTTTTGCCTGCTCCATTGTGTCCAAGCAGAGCGGTAATTTGTCCTTTGTACAAGTCTACGGATATTCCTTTCAGGGCATGGACTTTCTAGAATATAATAACGTGACAATATGTATATTTACACATATATATAAATAAAAATGTAATATTTCATATAAATATGAAATTCAAACTCTTATTACACATACAATAAGATAAATGGTCTAAAAACGAGTAACAAGTAAGAAATAATAAACTAAGTAAAATAATAGTAACTTTAATGACCGAAATTTAAAAAAAAATTATTTACTTGACGCAACATTTTCTCGCTTGAAACCGAAGAAATAGTTATATTCCATCTATTTATCACATCTTTGGAAATTACATCTTCGAAATTATTCATTTCTATCAATTTGGATTGTTCGATTTTCACAATACTCAATCGGAACATTTTATATATGCATAGTATATTGGTTGCTTGATGACCCGTTCCTTAAGTTTAATATTTGCATTAAGATAAATTTACATATCTATGTTATTGAACTGACTTTTTGTAAATTATATATATGGTTGCTATTGTTATAATTAACTGAAGAGAAGATTCTTTGAGTTCAAAACGTGTCCTATTTTATAATAAGCTTAATTTTTATCAATTTGAATACATCTCACTTTTTGCTCATTACCTTGGTCATTTATCTTATTATATTATGTAATATTCATTTTTTTATGTAAACATACAGATTTTCGAAACCAGCATGTTGTATAAGACTTCTTAAGATCACGTATTTGTATTCCAGGTGTAAGTGCACCACCTAATACCGGTTCAAAGTCTTCGTTAGCCTTATCGTAATCAAATTCAGTAGCTTCTTCATTAAGAGCTACTTTATTCTTCCTCAGACACTAAAATATAATATATAAAAATATTACATCTCACAGCACACATAGCATTTTCCTTGAATGCTATTTATGATTCTTGCCTTCAAAAAATATAATGGATCCTTTCGGACTCCATATTTTCCAGGAAGTACAGCATTTATATATACTGCAAGTGTAAAATGTATCACAGCACCCAAGAGTGAAAAGAGAAATATAAA